>NC_053434.1:117140860-117290776 GCF_007990345.1 Gossypium hirsutum
ATCCATCTATCAAGTATAGTTGAAAGTATACTTCAGTAAAACCTTAGACAGAAAGCTACGTGTAATGTCTCCATTTGAAAAGAAGAAAAACAAACAGGAGGGATATGCAAATTGAGCACTGTTGCCTCAAACAACATTTTTCCTGCTCCTATCTGATGTTAAATTTATCTTGTTTTTTACCCCTTTTTCTTTTTTTCTCTTATGCCTTGAGAGATTGGTCATTGGTGATGTACACTATATAACCTTTAAGTTTCATACACACACTTGCCTAACTCCTCTTTGCTCTCTTTTTCTTTTCAGTTCCTTCTTTTGGTGTTGCTCATTCTCAAATATTCTAAACAATCAACGACTTGTCAAACCAAAACAGAAAAGATAACTTGTAGTTATACAGGGATGGATTCTCAAAAGAAAAAGAAGGGGGGATGATGGTCTGAATCTGGCCTTGTATTTATAGAATTTACATAGAAATGCTGTTTGTCTAGCCCCAATTCATTCGTATTCAATGTCAGTCCAATAAAATGTTTTAAGTTACACACAAAATAGATAACAAATGTAAGAGCCTATTATCCATGAGATCATGTTTAGAAACGAAGGCAACTAAGGGTGAGTTTGGATGGGCGGTGCGTTTACCTGCGGTTAGTGTAAAAATAGCGGTGGCGGTGAGATTAGATACTGTAGCGATACTGTAGCGTGAGACAAAAAGTAAGCTAAAGGCACCGCACCACACCGCCGCCCCAAACCCACCCTAAACAGACCAAATAAATACAAGTCCATTTAGTTCACTCATTCCCAAAACTATCTCAAACAATTCAAACATTATGGCAAGATGTTAAAGCAACATATGAAGCTACAAATCAAGATGCAGCTCTCAAACCAATCATGTCCTTATGTTAGTAATTCAGTCAGATATTAAAGGCATACCTCATATCCAACATGTATCCAGTTGTTTTGAGGGTGTTCAATCTCTGCGGACACTTTAGGAACTTCTGAAGGAAAATCAGTGTTTCCAGGACCAAGAGCTTCATTGTGTAGACAAGTCAATGGAAAAATCATCAATGTCTTTTCATTAAGAACAAGTAAAGGAGGACTGCTGTTAGTCTCTGCATGTACCTATAAACAGAAAACAAATCAAGTGATTAAAAACAAATGGAAATTGAAAGCTCCAGTAAAGCTACATGATGATACAACTTTAAGGGGAAAAAATCATCACGATAATGAAATTGGGATGATGAGTGTTGCTCTAATAGATAATGAAATAGAGCTGAAGCAACAAAAGAAATTAAAAACCACATTTGGATGCAATTTTTTCTTATTTCTTACAGTTAACAGATAATGGCTGTTTCAAAAACATTCGCAAAACCATTAAAAGAAACACTAAATTAGACGTGGTTATTTTCCTAACAACCAAACAGCAAATTTTGAGTGAGGGAAGAATACAAAAAGGCAAAAGGAGCTGTTTTTAGCCCCCTTTTAACAATTACCTTGAACACAAACAATTTCTTTTAATAAAACTCACACAAAAAAAAATGAGCTATGGGTAATTTCCTTAATCCAAAAAAGGTTAAATTTTGAGAGAAAAAGAGAAACTCAAATAAAAAAGGAGCAGCAGCTTCTAAACCTGTTTAAGAATGGTGGAAGGAAAGGCATTAGAGTTGAAAATATAAACCCAGAAACATAGTATAAAACCCTTTTCTTCATCAACTTCAGTTTCCACTTTGAAATCCTTCAACAAAATGTAATCATCTTCTCCTGTTATCTGATTATTCTGACCCATGACTTTCACCCTATTTGCTTCAACAAAAGAAGAACAGAAAAATGAACCCAAAACTGAAAACCCCAGGAAATTTTATGAGTCACCTCAAAAGCCAATGATTTGGGTTAAATTAGTTCAAAGTGAAGTCAAAATGTTGACAGTTGATGACTTCGGTCGATTTTAATATTTTTACATATAGAAAAAGGCAAATGCTTAAATTGGGCCAATTTATTTGTACCAAAACAAAGGGGCCAAAATTATTTAGGGTGCGCTGGTGGCTCTCACGTAGGGGTATGCATAGGGATGTATATAAATAAATAAATATAAATAAGATTTTAGGGTTTCCCAAACATACATAAAATTTGTTGAGTTTATTTATGTTTATGAATAAATTATTTATGTTAATTTTAATTTCGTTTGAAACTCACATATTATTCGATTAATATATATTAGTAAATTATTATTTTTGTGTACTTATTTTTTTAATTATGATATAATTTTTTATTTTTTTATTATTTTATATTTAAAAATAATATATATTTTTATTTATATATATGTTTATTGTTCATAAAAATTATTCGTAAACATGTTCAATTATATATTCATGAGGTTGATAAACATGTTTATTTAATGTTCTTGAACCTATACTTTTTTTAATGCTCATGAACATGTTTGATTAACTTAAATGAACAAATATGAACACACATAATTTTAAATAAACGAACATGGACACAATTTTGAATTTTTTAATGAATAGAAACTAAACACAAACAAATCTAAAAATAAACAAATGAATATGAGCAGAGGCCTATTCATTCAAATCCGGTTAATTTTACAGCCCTAAGTGTGCATAACCAATTTAATTGACCAAATCAAAATAGTTTAATTAATTGGTCGACCATCGAAATAAATTTAGTTTTGATTGAATTTATGTTTTATTTTTAAGTTTGATTACGGGTTAATTTAGCTCAAAAGATAATAATTAACTGATAATACTCTAGAACGTCATATTTTTACGTGCTAATTGCATATTTATTTTGAGTGTGATTCTACTAATTTGGGCTATTTATGGTCTTTTATCTTTTAGGGACTAAATTGAAGGTAAAAGTAAATTTAAGGGCGAAAAGCGTGAAATTAAAGATGAATTGGGCCAACATGCAACAGAAGGAAAAAGGTGGTGTCGAAAATACAAACATGGAAGACCTAATGACACAAATGCAAAAGAAGAGATTTTATAGCACAAGACTCTATTTAATGTTATTAAGGATAATTATTTAGATTTAATTTATGATTTATTTTCATTTATCTTTATTTATTTGTATTTGTCTTTTAGAATTCAATTAGGAATAGGCTAGGTTATCTAATACTCAATAAAAATCTCATGTCCCTTAATAGGTGATCTTTTTAACTTATGCAAGGAACTGCCGTTTTGTATGTTTTGGGAAGGTTATACAGTCATTTCGTTGGCTTTCTGCATCAGAGGTTGGTGAATCCAAGAGACAAAACGGTGTGGTATTCGCCGTTAGGAAGTGGTGACCTAGCAGAAGATAGTCCCACAAAAGCGATTATTGGCTAGAGTCAGGTTCCGCCAAATCTTAAGTCTAAATCCTTAGAGCTGGTGGTCATAGGCGTCCTCTTCCACTATAACTGACTTATCCTGTTCGAGAAGGGTTACTTCAAAGCTAATGAATGAACCCAACGCGGATTGAGATTACCGGAGGTTGGAATCTCGTCACATAAGAAACTTTCTCTTTTCCCAAACTCTATTTATTTTTATTCTTCATTTTAATTTTCGTACTTTATTTAATTTTGCAATTTCAATTCAACTTTAAATTCTGTTTTTATTTTTTCAAATCGAAATTCTTAATTCTATTTTTTTATTTTTCAGGAATGCAATTTTTCTTGGCCAAGAAATTGTCCAGGATTTCAACAAACGAGCATTTGTACAATCCGGTCCCTGCCCTTTACTGTTATTTTTACTATTTTACAAGGAATAAGATATTTTTAGTGTTCTCAACTACACATCATTAACCAATTAATCAATTAATTAAAATTGATAACATATATTAAATATCTATAAACCTAATATATATATATCAAATAGACTTGTAAATTGTAATTACGGATATAATGAACCCAAGGGAAAAAATATTATAAAAAATAATAAAAATGTAATGTTTTTAATTTGTTGTTTTTGTATTTATTTTAACTCATTTGAAATTAAAATAAAAAAAATTTAACATTCTATTTGTTATTATTTTTTAATTTATTTGAATCAAAAATTAAAATATATATTATAAATTTTGGTTAATTTTGTTAACGGATTCAATTAATCGAAATTAATAGTGTTTGGTGAATGAATTTTAAAAAAAATCAATTTAATTAAAGGTTAAAATTTTAATAACTTTGATTAATTTGATTAATGATAATTCAATTCAAGTAACAATCGAATTTTTATTTCAAAAGCACTTTAAAACATTTTTAAAAACTTTTTAATTAACTCAAGAACATAATAGGAGTAAAATCAATTTAAATATGACATCCTAAATTTGTGTTTTTTTTTCACTTGAAAATATTTTCTCAAATTTTATTATATTAAAAGTTTTATAAGTCAAAGTTAATATTATAGGCAGAATTTTACAGTGAAATAATAATTTAGGTACCAAAATATTTAAAAAAAATCTAAAACTTTTGTCTTCATCATGTCTAATGTGGTTAAGCCCATAACCAGCTACAGTAGAATAAAATTTGTTCTATTTTCAATATTTGAACCTATCATTTAGATGTCGGAGGTGAACTATTATGGTGGCCTAACAGAACTTTGGCCCTCCAAAATTTTGAGAAATTCTAATTATTTTTTCTTAAAATTTAGTTAGATTCTCTCCAAATTTTGAAAACTTTCCTTAATCTCATAAAAATTTTAAAAATTTGAATTAAACCCTAATTTTTTAAAAAAAATTCTCATTAAACTTTTTTTTAAATTTTACTAAACCAAAAAAATTAATCTTGAAATCCACTATTATCAAAAAAAAAATTATCCACAACTTTAAACAACCAATTTAATCTTCCAATCAAATGTAAAAATCTTGGATTACTAAGTACAAAGAAATTGAATAATTAAAATATACAAAATATAGATGAAGAAAGGGACTCCCTCCTACCTTTTCTTTGCCTATCCATGACGGAAGAAACCATGCTTGCCTTTAAAGGTGACCCATTCTTTAGACTGCTCAACCCATTGTAATTTATTTATTTTTCTTACAAAACCACATAATAATTGAAATTAATTGAATTTAAATATTAAATATAATCAATATAATTTTAAGTTACTAAATTCATTAAAAAATTAAGTTAAAAAAGTAAAAAAAAAATAGAAAACCGTATAAAACAAAACATAAATTTTATTTTTATTTTTTTGGGGTTTGGTTTGATTCTATGAGACATGAAAGCTTCCAAATTGTGGGTGAATGCAAAGGACAGGTGACCTTACCATTCTTTTTTAATAAATAATTATTGCTAAGTGTTGATGAATCAACAACATCATCTCAAAGATCAATTAGAGATTCCAAATATCTATTTAAAAAAATAATTTGGCCTTTTATCACATTTGATATAATTTAATCTTCTATTCTTGTAGTTTTCTTAATTTTCAAAATTAGTCCTCCATAATTTTAGCCCATTTGAAATTTAAAGTCCAATCGATAATATTATTAATGGATTTTCGTTAAATTTAGATATGTGATATTTAAATATTTAAAATTCTGATTTAAAAAATCAAAGTATAATTATTAACACATATACCCTATTTGGCGATTGGCTGATTGTTGATTGCAGTGGTTGGTGTCTGGTTTGACCAACTAATTCTATTAATTGTTTATTTAAAAGTGTTTGTTGGCTAATTAAGTCTTAGCTCGATTGGCATGAGCATTGTTATCAATGCAGAAGGACGTCGGTTTGAGTGTGCTAAAACGCATTATCTTTCTATTTATGGGTTGGGGGAGGGGCTATGGATAATTTTAGTTACTATCTAACAAATGATCATATATGATCCGAACTTGTTAAGTATTTATTTGTTTATAATATTTTTGAAATTTAAATGAACAAATTTCTCAAGTTCTTTATTTGCAGATATTAACCTTGTAGAAATTAATAAATATTATTAGTGTATCGATATAATTGTACATAGTGGCAAAGTGAGTAATTTTTTAGCAAATATGGTCAGATATGTCATTCCACATATCTCATTCTCAATTCGCTATAAAAAAATTGCCTATCTTAACTTTTTTGTTTTGGAGATTTTAGCTCAACAAACTCTTACAAACTTCTATTCACTAAATACTACAATTAGAGGGTTTGACTACTCAATCATTCATTTGTGTTCAAATCAACTAAAAAAAGCCCAAAACTTTGGCTACCAAACATCCCCATATTTTATTTAATTTGAACGAGTCTTGAATTTAAAATAGAAAGACTAAGTTTCAAAAATTAGATGAGTACAGGGACTAGGAGCAGAATTGGACCTATATTTTGTATGGTATATGCTTTTTGTCGGTGAGGATCTTAAAGGGTGTGTGCTATATTCACCAGACAACATGGGGTACCCCATTTTTATATTTAGAAAAATAATTAATTTTCAATGAATTATTTTATTTATTAATCAGTGGTATTATTAATTAATGATATCAAATTTAAAATTAAAATTTAGATTACTTATTTTTTATGCTTAGAGAATTCCGAGTTTTAAACTCTCTTTTTTTTTTGTTTTTTATCATATAAAATACTTGCATGTGCATTATTATTATCATATAAAAATATAATTTCTATAAACTCTTTTATGTTCTTTATTTCCCAATTAATTATATGGAATTGATTTGTAATTAATTTGTTTATTATTTTTAATTAATTACCCACGTAACTTTATTTACTATTATAAAAAAATAAATAAATATTAAAGGAAGTGCAGTTGAACATCCACGTAGTTTCCTTGTATTATTGACAAATTCATGTGAAATAAATAAGTGAAAGACACATTAAAACATACAACTCTACCGCGAATGATAGTGACGTTTCATCAATATTCATTGTTCTTTACCGTTGCTAATTCTTAATTTAAAATTCGTTTTTAAGTTTAATTTATTTATTTTGTTATATTGGAATTCAATTTAAAATTAAAATTAAAATCATAAAAGTAACACTGAGAATTTTGTATTAGGTGTCAAATTATATTTTATTCCACTAATTAAGAAAATAGTAAATTAGTTAATGTAGATTAGATTAAATAGTAAACTTATTATTTCTGTTAAAAATTAGTCTATACTGAGTTGCATGGACTAATTTACTATTTGATATAATATATAAATACTAATTTATTTTTTTAATAAATTGAATAAAATGTAACCTGTCCCTTAAAATAAAGATTTTCATAGTATTTTTATGCTGAGTTAGATTTTCTATCAATTTCTTTTAGTCAATTTATTTTTATAAAAAATTTATGAAGTTTTTTTTATAAAAAAAACCCATAAATCATAGTTAATAAAACATGATAATATTTTGCACAAATATCAATGTCTTCAAAAATATTAATCAATTGGATAGTGTTAAAAACTTCCAAGAAACCCCATTGATTTTATTTTTCTTCTCATCGAAGTCCAATTTCGCGTTTAATTTCATCACTTTACGAATTTGATTGAATATTTGTTTTGAAAATTTTTGTTCATGCATCGTAACAATGTGACCATAAAACTAACGAAAATAACACTAACAACAAACTAAAACTAAAAGAAGATAAACTAAATTCCCCTTTAAATAGTAAAAGCTTACCTACATAATCGCGTTTGAAAAAAAAAAAAAATTACGTACATGCTTTCAATTAGTGATGTCCGATAACTCACTATGGTGATGAAATTTTTGTAGAAGTTCTCAGAAACAAAATTAAAAAAAAAAGGGAAAAAACAAATTATAATAAACAAATAATGTATTGTTTTTTTATTGTAATAAATTATAATATCTTTTGATTGTCACGTGGAAATGAACTTTTTGTGTTGGACAGGAATGGGTTTAAGAAAAAATTACATCAACAAATTATTCAAAATAATTAATAATATTAAATATTTGACGTAACTAATAATATTTTAAAGATAAAAATAAATTAAATTACATAAAAATTTAAATTTAAATATATCAAGACCATTATTTAATAAAAATATATTTTTTAACCGAAATAATTTGATCAAGTTTTAAATGAGTGATTTGAAATGATTGAAAATAAATAACTAGCCCATGATAAAAAAGAACAACGTAATTAAATAATAAGTAAATTATTAAAATAGTCATTTTTATTTATTTTAAGTTATATTTTAGTCATTTATATTTAAAATGTTACATTTTAGTCATTTATGTTATCACATTATAATATAGTATTTATACTTTTATTTTCTTGAATAATTTAATTTTTTTCGAATGAGGTGAGCTTGTAGACTAATTTTAACAAATGAAAAACATAGAAAAACTGCATTAAAATAAATAAAGAAGGGAGAAAAATAGAAGAAGAAGCAGAAGAGAAAAAAAAAGAATAAAAGGGAAAATTAAAAGAATATAAACAATTAAATTATTCAAAATGAAAAAATATAGAGACTAATTGTAGAATTTAACCTAAATTTTTATTTGAAATGATTATTTAATGTGTAGCATCAACTTACCGTTACACCATTAACAATAATTAATGGCTCAGTGACTAAAATGTTATAACGCGATAACACTAAGTGACTAAAATATAACATGAGGTAAATAAACTGATTATTTTGATAGTTTACCCTTAAATAAGAGGTTCAAAAAATATAAAATAATGCATTAAATTCATTTTTAAAAAAATTTTATATGCTTGTTAAAAATATAAAATTTAAATATGTAGCCAATTGTAAATTACAATACTGCCATTAACGTATATATACATACCGTACGTAACAAAGTACCGATCCAAACGGCACAAAAAATAATAATATTGAAATCGATGGATAAAAATTGGTTTTCAATATTAAAAAAAAAAAGAGAAAGAAAATTAAAAAAAAGGCGAAAAAAGTATTTTATATTTCATTCACCACCGATCCTCAATTCCTCCTCCTCATTATTATTTCTCTCTTTTCTTGAGATCCAAAAGAAACCCATTTGAGTTCTCTCTTTACTTCATCTCCCAGATCTTGTAGATTTTTATTAGACCCAGAATTCAGGAACTTCTTTAAAACCTTTTGATCTAACGGTGGAGAAAAACAGCTTCTTTTGCGTGGTTTGGTGGATAGAAAGTAGGTCTAGGTGTTGGGAGGGCAAATGCGGTTGATTCTCTCTTTCTAGTCTGCTTTTTTTCTTGTTTGGCTACCGAGAAAAATTTTGTTCTTTTTTTCTTGTTTCTGTATCTGGGTCTTTTGGTTTTAGTGAAGGAGAAGTAGAGGGAATAAAAAAAAACAAAAACAAAGAAGAGATCTTTTTGGTGGTTTCTTAATTTGGGTTGAAGAAAAGATGCAACAAAATCAGTTGAAGAAGGTTAGTTTCTTTTTTTTCTTTTAGGGTTGTAAGTTTTGTTAGTTTTTTTTTTGTTTTTAAGTTTAAAGCTTTTGAATTTTAGGAATTTTAAGATCTGGGTTTAATTGCATTTAACATGGCTTCGATAAAGAAAATTTAAAGATTATTCTTTCTTCTTGATGTCTTGTTGGAAAAGATCTTGCTTAGGTTTTATCGATTTTAAGGTAATTGAAATTTAAGTTAATAAACCTTGTTATATTCTATTTAAAAGTTAAATTCATAAAATTCATATTTGGTTAGATGTTTTCTTTTAATTTATTTATTAGCTTTTGTGTTAATATGCTCTGAGATTGAACAGGCATAGTTTTGGAACTGGTTAGAGCTTAGAAAATATTAGATTTGAGTTCACATTTTTTATATAATGAAGAAACTAATAGTAAAAAGGAAAAGAAAAAGGATAGAACCTTAATTTGTTCTTAAATTTCAGGCTATTCAATCAACTTGGAAGTTTAAAAAATGTTGAAACTTTTTCTGCATTTGTAGCTTTTAGAGGTGCTTTAGTTGGATGATCATGATTATCAGATTGATGCAATTCATTGTGTTGTTTTATTAGTTAATAGAAGGAGTAAATGTAAAATGTTCATTGGCTTTTAAATGTTGGAATTCTTTGAATTACTTGAAATGCTTAATGTTGTAAACTTGAAGTGCTTTTTTTTTTGTAATATGATAAAGATGGTTACTGATATTATTGGATTCTTATCAATCTGGTTTTCTTTACTAAAGGTGGTGTTGATTTTGTTTCTAGTTTTTTCTCAACTGCAAGAAATGAATATATTTTGATAGATTCTTTGTGTTATTTTTGACTAATATAAATGGTGAAGCTAAGAAAGAACATTTGGTACCTCATTCTGTTCCCCAAAGCAAAGACTTTCGGATTTATTCTTAATGTCTTAGTTTTGCATCTTTGAAGGTTACTAATTTTGCAATAGGAAGATTCCTGGGTTTTACTTCATTAAGCAACTTTTAGATTGAATAGTTATCTTTTGGAGCCAATTCATGCAAGGATTTGCATATTTAAATTCATAAATAAATATTTTGCGTATTGTATATTCTGTGGGATCCAACAATGCATGATTCTGTTGTTTCTAATGCTCTTGTTGCTGCTACTTTTTCGTTTCTTAAGTCCGTGGATAATTTTACTTATGGTCGAAGAATGCATGATTCTGATCGAGTTTCTCTTTTATTCTTCAGGAGCTAAAAGAGATGGACTTTTTCACCGAATATGGGGATGCAAACAGGTACAAGATTCTTGAAGTCATTGGTAAGGGAAGCTATGGAGTAGTTTGTGCAGCGCTTGACACACATACGGGTGAGAAAGTTGCAATAAAGAAAATACAAGATGTATTTGAGCATATGTCTGATGCAATTAGGATTTTACGTGAAGTCAAGCTACTTAGGCTTCTTAGACATCCCGACATAGTTGAAATTAAACGTATAATGTTGCCACCATCAAAGAGGGAGTTCAAAGACTTATTTGTTGTTTTCGAGCTCATGGAATCGGATCTTCACCAAGTCATCAAAGCTAATGATGACTTAACACGAGAGCATCACCAGTTTTTCCTTTACCAAATGCTTCGTGCAATGAAATATATGCATACAGGTAAAAGCCCTTCCCCTCCCTCCCTCGTACATTTCTGCAATGTTTCACTTGCAATGTTTTCAGCGAAAAATGGAAGTTCCTCTCTTTAGTAGAAGTAATAATTTTATTTGCTTTGGTTTTTGTTTCCCAGCCTTGTTATCTTTACAAGTTTACATGCTTTAATCGAGAGGAAATTCGTTGTGGTAGGGTCCTTGAAGTAATTGCAAATTTATACTGATTTGTAACTTCTTGATTTCAGCCAATGTGTACCATCGTGACCTTAAACCGAAGAATATACTGGCAAATGCAAATTGCAAGCTTAAAGTTTGTGATTTTGGGCTAGCAAGAGTTGCATTTAATGATACCCCAACGACAGTCTTCTGGACGGTATGTATTATTTTATTTTATTTTATTTTTTTCATGCCTTCATTTTTTTCATAAAGAAGAGTGGATATGAATATTTAACATAGTTGTCATTTTCCAATGCTCCTTGCAGGATTATGTTGCTACACGGTGGTATAGGGCTCCAGAGCTATGTGGATCTTTCTTTTCTAAGGTAGGACTTTTGTGCTGTATTTGACCTTTAGTTTAATATGGTAAAGTGTGATGTATTGTATTATGGACCAAAAGCTTGGCGGAGATTTGTTGTTTAGCATCATCTGGTTTACTTACGAGTTCAATGTGTCAGATTCGTGTTTTGGTGTTAAAATTTTGTTGACTGTTTATCTTATTTTATTATTTCATTTAATGATTCTCATTACATTAAACTATGGATGATATATAGTGTTGGAGTGCAATCATCGAGATACTATGGCTTGTTTGAGTTATTTACATAGAAAATCAACATGTTTTCTTAATATGTATAAAGAATGCTTGAGTGCTTTTTAGTAAGTAGTAATGCCTAGATTAAAATAATTGTTGTTCAGGGAGGACTATGAACTCTCCTGGAAGTTGAAAAATCTGTCGTCCAGGTAATTGTGTCTGGTTATGTCTGTTTCACTGCAGTGCTTTACCTGGGGTGTGACTTTTAAATTTTAATTATTTAAATCTTGATTTCTGTCGAAAACTTTTTGCAGTATACTCCGGCTATAGACATTTGGAGCATTGGCTGTATCTTTGCCGAGGTATTGACGGGGAAGCCCCTATTTCCTGGAAAAAGTGTTGTTCATCAGTTAGAATTGATCACTGATCTTGTAGGGACACCTTCACTAGAAACCATTTCCGGGGTACAGCAACTTGCTCTTTCTCCTTTTTGTTGTGTGCGTATGTGTGTGTGCTTGTTTTGTTACAAGTTGGTGATTCTGGTTCATATAACAAGTGCAGGTTCGAAATGACAAAGCAAGAAAATACTTGTCTGAAATGCGGAAAAAAAAACCCGTGCCATTTTCACAAAAATTTCCAAATGCAGACCCGTTAGCAGTGCGGTTATTGCAGAGGCTGTTAGCATTTGATCCCAAGGACCGGCCAACCGCAGAGGAGGTGGGTTTATCCCGTTTTTAATGCCGTAAAAATGGTGTCTTCTATATGGGGCTTTCTTGGGCATGTCAATGTTGTGACCAAGAGTTTACCCGTTCTTTTCAACACACTGAAACTTTTCTGTATTAATTTAACAGGCATTAGCCGACCCTTACTTCAAAGGCTTGTCTAAAATCGAGAGGGAACCTTCTTGTCAACCAATATCAAAACTAGAGTTCGAGTTTGAGAGACGACGGGTGACAAAGGAGGACATAAGGGAATTAATTTACAGGGAGGCACTAGAATATCATCCTCAGCTGCTCAAAGACTACCTGAACGGACATGAAGGATCCAATTTCCTTTATCCTAGGTTTGAATGCTTTCTAGTTGCATAATCTAGTAATCGTAACTTATGATTTTTCGTATCTTGTTTTATTTTTTCAATTTAGTCCACTTGCTTATATTATGGTTTTTTCTCATTACAGTCCTGTCGGTCAATTCAAAAAGCATTTCGCATATCTCGAGGAAAATGGTGGTAGAAGTGCAGCAGTTTTCCCTCTGGAGAGGAAGCATGTGTCCCTCCCAAGGTATTTACATGTTCCTGACAATTCGGTTTCTATGTTAGTTGGCCCCGGGTCTGAGTGTTGTATATAGTTATATATGTCCAACTTTTATTCTGTTTATTTGCAGGTCTACCGTCCATTCAAATGGTATTACTCCAAATACACAGTCAACTTCAGTTTCGTACGAGAACCGACAAGATAGAGAAGCAGATGCCAGGAAAGCAATGGATGTAATTTCTAGTAAACCAAAGCCAACACGGCCTCCGCCTAGGGTGCCTTCAGGTATGAATGTTTTCTGTCTTTCATTTCTATTGGTCATTGAATATTGAAACCATATTTCGTAATAGTTTCGTGAATATGTTATCCCATTGCGGCGCACATTCGATGTGGGTCTGAGCCAAGTAGACTCGTTATGGCTTTATTTTCCCTTTTGTTTGTTTTACTATTTTGCTGAGCCAGAAGTGTTATCCTTTCCGTACAGCAAAGCCCGGGAGAGTTGTCGGATCCGTTGTACCATATGAGGACGTAAAAAACATTAAAGATGGTTACGACACTAAGAACTTCTACAGAAATGCAGTCCCTCCACAGAATGTCACCCCCCATTGTTTCCTCCTAAATCAAGAGAAATCCGGAACACAGGCCGACAGGAATCTGCAAACCAAACCGCAACAACAGTTTAGCATGGTGGCAAAACCGTCCCCAGGAACTGCATTCGATATGAACAGCAACCCCTATTACAGAACTCAGACCAAGACCGAGCAAAGATTACCCATAGATGCTAAACTTCTCCAGGCACAGTCCCAGTTCGGTGCAGTTGGTGCTGCAGCCGTCGCTGTAGCAGCGCACAGGAATGCCGGGGCAGTTCATTATGGATTGTCTTGAGCCTGGATTTGTCTTGTCCATGTCGGCTAGATGGATCTAATTAGAGAGAGAGAGAGAGAGGTGAGGTGAGGTTAGCTGAGGGCTCCTTTGTGAAGGGTGTTTGCTAGTTTCCCGTTTATCTAATTTATGTCCTGTAATTAGAATGTTGTATCATTGAATTCTCGCAGTGAAATAAATTGCTCCCTTTTTCGTAGGAGACTCTTTGTAATGAAAAATATACAAGCAGTTTTTTACCCCCATGATTTTAATGGGGTATATTTAGAGCTAGAGGTGTGCATGGGCTGGGTCGGGCCGGGTTCACAAAAAATTTCAGGCCCATTTTTAGGCCTGGCCCGGCCTAAAATATGGGCTTAAAAATTTGTCCAAGCTCGGCCCGAAATAAAATTGTTAAGCCCGAGTCCGGCCTGGCCCGGCTCATATTAATTTTTTTAACTTATTTTATTAAATAAAAAATTTAAAATATATTAAATAATCAAATACATTTAAAACAAATATTAAAACAAGAAACAAATAAAAAATATATTAAAACAATTCTTAAAACAATACACAAATTGAAAATATATAATAAAAATTGATTATATTAAAATTAAAATTAAAATATAAATATAATTAAAAATTAAAATAAAAAAATATTTATTTATTATATAATTTGGGTCGGGCCGGGCCGGGTCGGGCCGGGGCCAAAAAATTTTACCCGAACTAGGCCCATTTTCTAAATGAGCCTCTTTTTTGTGCCCAAACCCATATTTCGAGTCTATATTTTTACCCAAACCCTCCTATTTTTCGGGCGGACCTTCGGGCCGGGCTGGGTAACCCAGCCCATGCACACCTCTAATTTAAAGCAAACCAGACATTTATATTAAAAAGATAATGAAAAATTAAAAATAATAATAAATAAAAATAATGAAACAACTAATATAATGGAGTGGAAAGAATGAGTAAAAATAAGAGTAGGTGAAAAAAAGAAAATAATTCTATTTAAAATTAAAAGAATCTTTTCTTGAAGTATGATTGAGACTTATTTTTACTAATAATATTTATTGTTTGTTAAAAAAATTATTTTAGGTTTAATATTAACAAATTTATTCATTAAAAATTTATTTAAAAATAATTGAAGTAAAATTAATTTTAGTATAATTAAATTTTTATTGATTTATCATTTTTAATAATTTTACAATAAATAATAATTTGATCATCCTCTTCATGAAAATGAAAAAATAAATTCATCATTCCAACCATGCATGCCTCGTGAACTGTCATTATTACCCTAAATCGGTGGTGATACATTCCCAACGGCTAAAACAAGTGACGACGGTGGTTCTCATGTGAAAGCTCCCTCTTTTCCACTGTAATAATATAAACCCAGATTTTTTATATATTTATATATCCTATTATTTTTAACGTTATACAAATATTAATGTCTTCGTACCGTAAACGCACATTGATATTATGATCTCATAACCCAACATATATTTCATCATTTACATACATGCATTATACGTTTCACCGCACTTTATCTTTAGTTCGTTAGAATCCATGGAAGCATTGTGGAGTTTAGAGGAGAAATGGAAGCTTACAACACAAGAAGCAGTCATCGTCTTCGTTTGTGCTGCATCTGCCATTGTTGGTCTTTGTGCCGCCACGGTTCTCAAAAAGAAAGCTCGAAAAAAGCAAGTGGTGGACGGAGACGCGGTCGGGGATGGTTCAATGAATGCGAAGTGGTGTGAGCCGGGTTGCAGTTGGGTATCGAAGAAGGTGTTGATGGGATCAGTGATGTGGAGTGGAGCTAAACGGTGGCCAGAGAGGAGTTTTAGGTGGGAAGAGAGGCCACCGCCGTTGTTGGGATTGGAAGAGTATGGAGATAGTGTGGGGTGGCGAAGCCATAACTCGGATTCGCCGGTGTGGCAAAGACCGATACTTATGGGGGAGAAATGTGAGCTGCCGCGGTTTAGTGGGCTGATTTTGTATGATGAAAGAGGGCAGTTGCTTGATGATTCCGTCAAGAGACTTCCCGACCGGGCTAACGATAATCAGGTGATTATTTTATGAGTTTCTTCCATAGCTAAAATCAATGATTTCACTTCATTTCATGCAAAAATATTAAATCATAAGTATAGTAAAGCTTAAACAAATTTAGGTTTAATATATATTTTGGCCCTTTTACTATAGTGAATTTTTACTTTAGTCTTTTTACTATTTTTTTGATCACTTTGCTCTCGCTACTTTTATTTCGTCCCTCACTTTAGTCACTTGACCATTCCTGCTAAAAGAAAATTTCCACGTGGCCATTTAATCCAATCAAATGCGAACATATAGAGGGCCAAAGTAAGATTTATTTTTACTAGAATACAGGATGCAAAGTGAAATTTTCACTACAAGTCAAGGGAAAAACATGCGAGCATATGGGAGTTTTTTGGTCACTTTATTAAATTTAAGGATTAAGGGTGTAAACCTTAAAACTTTTCAAAAGAAAAAGTAATTAAGTTATTGTTTTTTTTTCATTCACTTTTTACTTGAATTTTCACAATGCCTAAAAAATTGATAATTTTTTTTCACAATGCATAAAAAGCAATTAAGCCTTTATTTTTTTTCACTCAATTGGGTGCTTAAACTATTTTTTATTAAACCCACCATGTGTAACAATCACAGCGTGACATGTGGCAAAAATCAATAAAAGTTATAAAAATGATTAAATTTTAATAAAAAAATATAAAAAAATTATAATATATATAGAAATATAAAAAATGTTATAAAATTTTATGAAGTCGTAAGAAAATTATAAAAATTATCATACTAAAAGAAGCATTTTATAATTTTTATTGATTTATAATTTTTTTATCACTTTTCGCCACATGTCACACTTTGTTGCTACATATAATGGCTTTAATTGAAAAAACTAAGATCGTTAACTTTAACGATCAACGGTTAAAGTTAATAGTTAAAGGGTCTTTTTGATGCATTTTATAATTTTTTTATGATTTTTATAAAATTTTACAAAATTTTATAATTTTTATTAAAATTTAATAACTTTTATAACTTTTATTGATTTTTATTTTTATAATTTTTTTGCCACATATCATGCTGTGATTGTGACACGGATGACTTTATCTAAAAAAAATTAGGGACAATTAATTTTAGTAGTTAACTGTCAAAGCTAATGGTTAAAGAGACTTTTTGATGCATTTTACAGTTCAAGTATCTAATTAAGTGAAAAAAAGCACTTAATTATTTTTTTTGAAAAAGTTTTGAGTCTTTTTTATACATTTTAAAAGTTTAAGTACTCAATTGAGTACAAAAAAGAAAAGCAGGAACTTAATTATTTTTTTAAAAAAATTTTAAAAACTTTTTACCCCTAAATCTAAATTCGACTTAAAAATGAATTCCCGTAACTTAATATTTGATTCAAATAACTTATGAATTTAGTTAACTTTTTATTTATTATTTATTTTAGATTAATATAGAGTGTAAATAATTAAATTTAAAGTCAGACATAAAAAATATATTTACTATTTACTAAATAGATAAATTTTGAATCAAGTTATTCAATCGAGCTCAAGTCCAACATTTGAATTTAAATTTTTTACTACTTGGTAACACTACGTTAGATTTCCTACTAATATATTATTGGTAATCATTTTCAGGGTAATCATTTTCAGGGAAAACCCACAGGAGTTGTGAGAACAACATTAAGGGACCTGCTTTAATTTCCGTACAAAATTAGCTTGTAACACGAACAAAGTTTTTCAGGAATGTAACTGAAACTTTTCTCATGTACAAAATTACTCTATTAGCCCTAGTATTTCGAAACAAAAATAAAAAATCAAAAAATTAGTTTCGATAAAAAAAGAAAATTGAAAAAATGGAAAATCCATAGGAACATATCCTAGTTTCGATAAAAAAAAGAAAATTGGAAAAATGGAAAATCCATAGGAACATATCCTTCACATGATTGAGCCAAATATTATCTATGTTGCTCCGACTCTTTATTTAAGTTCGGCTTTCTACTTATAGGAAAAGACCACTTCCACCGGGATTGAATCGAATTAGCACATTTTTAGGTACATGTATATAAACTCCAAATATATGAAAAAGCTTTTTAAAATTGAATAAACTCGTGTTGAAACATATATCTGCATATGATATTTATGCCCGAATTCGAATAACATAGATCGATCAAGTTCATCACCTGCAAACACATACATTCAAGTGCTGCACAAATTCTGTTGGAAAGTTGTATGATGCAAAAACAGTAGTAATACGTAAACGACTGGATCTCAAACCGAAATGAATTTTTGCTTCGCTCATACATGCAAAGCCTAGACACTGTCCGTAATAAACCGGAGTGTCGATGAATAAATTTGTTTAGACAAAGAATCAGAACATGTTCGGAATAATACAACGAATGAAACCATACATCAAAGGTTCCCATCACTATACACACCTCAACATCAAAAAACTTTCCACTTACACGCCATTGAAAAAGCATTGAAGTGTAGAAACGGAATATAGAAGCAATTACCTTTCCGGGAGAAAGCAAGAGTCACGCTTGTGACACCATGAGTGGTTCACTGGATTCTTCCATGGACTTCTTTTGATATCGGAAGTACAACACGAGTTGTAGAATCCCCAAAATAGTTCCAATTCCATTTGGAACCTGAAAAAACAAAGAGCCAATTTTAATGCATAAAACTAAAAACTTTTATAACGAAAAAAAAAAAAAAAGAATCTGTCGCCGATGTTAGAGGAAGCTTACGTAAATAAAGGCATCAAAGTTAAAGATGCCGTATAGGAGGAACGACGTGCTCATCAAGAATGTCGAGAGAGAGAGATAGAATGGCATGAATTCAACACTCCTTGTTCGAATTACTAAATTCTGGGAACAAAGTTCTTGTTAGAGATAACATGTCTATCAATAATGAATTTTCAGAAACAATCAAATGTAATGCTTTTGACCGATCGACTTACTATTATAAACAAAGGGGACGCAAACATTGATATGAGAGAAGCACAACTTAAAAACCCGACAAAGATCCACCGTGTTGCTCGGTCAGCTATCTGCAAGCTCCCAGCAACTATGATCGCCAGTAGGCCAAAAACTGTGAGTAGCATTCCGAGCATCCTCATCTGTCATCAACACAAACCATATGACCAACAGTTGAAAACAACACCTATATTAGCTGGAGTTTTTGTTTTTCTTAAAGTTCTTATTCCGACATACATACAAACATAATATAAGGGTATGATCCTCGTAGCCAGAACAACAAATGCATATAAGTTTGAAAATTTTAGATAACCTTTTTCTCTTTATCAGCATATACAATGAAGGTGACTATGTAGGTAATCTGAAAAACTGCACCGATCGAATTAACTGTCATAACCGGTACGTTGTCATGAGATACCAGGGGCGTGCCATACCACGTGCAGATCAAGCAGTTCAAGAGGGCATATATGTAAGGCAATCCCGAAAAATTCTCGGTGGATTGGTTTCTGATAATTCTTTTAAATGTGGGTCTGAAAAGTTAAAACGAAAAGCAATAATCGGAACTAATCAGAGGATAAGATATAAGAATCTATTCCTTCAGAAAACAAATTCTTACAAACTGGATTAAAATACTTAGAAAATAGAACATACATGGGTGATATGAACAGCCCGAAAGCAAAGATGTTCCCTGAAATAAACAAGGGTTGAGATCAGATTGAAGTCGTTTTATATGATTTTTCCCATCGAAACTTGCATATAAAGCAAACAAACTCAATATATCAAATCATCAAATGACATTTACAATGATCAAGGAGCAAAAGGCATGTTCCCTTAAAGAACTACTATTGGTCCATGTAAAGCACCGGTACCGGAGATGGCAATACTGTTAAGAACCAAGAAACTGACGGTAGAATAACAACAAACTTTCAAAAGTGCAATCGTGGTTAGATTTATTCTCAAGTATCGAAAAGTACATTGCCTCAATAACAATTATTGGTGCATGTAAAGCATCCCTACCGAAGATGGAAACTCCATTCGGAACTTAGAGACTTATGTTAGAAGAACAACAAACAAACTTTCATACGCTAATTAAGATCAATAAAACACAACAAAACTCTTTTCTGCTCCAAAAAGTCGGTTCAAACATTATCCGAACCAAACGCACCATACCCTAGCAGGGAACAAAGCATAAAGGGAAGCCAGGGTGATAAAAACATTGACCATTTTACAATTTTTAGTTGAGAGGTTCCCATTTGTACTAAACCAGGCAAGAATCCAACAAATTTAGACACGACAGTAATACAATAAGAGGAACATAGATAAAACATGACATGACATGAAAAATATCACAAATTCTAATCATTCCCTAATTTCTGCAAATAAAGTTCAGTTTCTCAGAATCAACTTAAATACAGGAAAAAAAAAGAACCACCAACTATTTGAAGAATAAATTATGTATAAAAAATTAACTTTTAGCAATTCTAACAACAAAATCAAGCTTTTGTTCAACTTTAAACAATACCCAATTCCCAGCAACATTAAAAAGAAAAATCATGATGATCCCTTAAGCTCCAAAATCTTCAAGAATGGACTAATGGGTCATTTTCAAATCAATCAATTTTTTTTTAAAAAAAGCATTAATCAAATTAGTTCATCTTCAAGAATGGACTAATGGGTCATTCTTAATTCAATCAAAAAATGAAATTTCTAGAAAAAATAAATGAACTTTACAAGAAATAAACGAAGAAGGAAGATTACATTACCAGCGATTCCAGCTGCATCTCTGCAAACTGTGAGGGTACCGTTTGGAATAGAAAAAAACATGAACAAGGGAATTTTCTTACAGACACAAACTTGGAAGAAGAAGAAGAAGAAGAAGAAGAAGAAGAAGAAAACCACAAAAACAAACAGGCCACCAAAATCCAACCAAACCTGAATTATTTATATAGAAAATGAAAATAGAAAAACAACGAGCTCCCTAGTCTTTTCACAGATATTTTTCAGACAAATTGTTTTCTTTTTCTCTCTGAACTCTTGTCTTTTTTTCTCGGAGTTTTCTAGTGGGGCACTATTGCTTATGTATTTGCGAAAATAAATAAAAAAAATGTGGGAAAATCGTGCTTACCACGTACTTCATCCCTCATGTGCTACCAAATGGCCATTATGATATGCACCACATTTTAGGGACACGACATCGATTATTCCATTTCAAATTACTGTTTCCATAATTACATTATGTTATTGTTTAAATTTAATTATAAAATATGAAAATATTTTTTAACATTCTATTATTTTCTAATAATAAAATTATCAATAGTAGTTTTATTGGAACTTTAAAAAAATAATTTTTGTAAGATATTTATTGAATTTTTAGTTTTAGTATATATTTTTATTATTTTTTGTTTTGTATTTAAATTTGAATAACTATCTAATTGGTTACTTAAATTTTAAGGTACTTTCATTTTAATCACTTTACTGTTATATATTTATCTGCGGTTAACTATACATGTCATATAATATTTACACTTTTATTTTGGTCATTCAACTTCTAAATTACTTTTATTTTAGTTGCCAAAAAAGTATTTTTTTTAAAGTGTTAGTTGGGATAAAAAATATTAAGAACTAAAGTGAAAAAGCAATAGAAACTAAATTAATACTTTAAAAAAATTGTCAAATTGTATTTTCTTACCCCTTGTCGAGTTCTAAATATTTTTTAATATTTAAATTTTAAATTTCAAATTATAAAAATTAATTAAATAATTTATTGAAAAATTTTGTTACTATAATATTGAAATTAATGAAATTAATCTTCTTCTAAATTTTAAAATATTCTATTTTTCAAAATTAAAATTAACCTAAATAACTCATCTTTAATAATTGTGTATGAAACCTAAATTTCTTTTGATTGTCGAGGCGGTTAGATTCTGGGTTTTAACAGAAGTTTGGTACATTGTTCAGTGTTTAACATTGAACTGTAGAGGATTCTTGATGGTTTGACGATATTATTGAGTCAGACCTATAATGGAGTGGTGATCATATTTGATAATTTAGAGGTTCTTCAGCCTATTCAAGATACTTCCTCAAAACCATCTTCTTCTGCGCTTATTAGGTGTATTCAGCAACTCTTGTTGGTTATTGGACATCGGAAGCTTGAGTATATTCCTCGTGAAGAAAAATTTGAAATAGATTGTATAGCTAAGATGACTTTCAACAAACATAGGGACTTCAATTTATCAAGAATATCCCTTCTGATTGGACTAATTAATGTAATCTACTTATTTATTTTTATCACACACACAAAATTTTTTTTTTAAGTAACTAAAATGAAAATGTAAATATAATTTGACATGTATAATCAACCCTCAAGAAAAGTTCAACGGATTGAATGAGTAAATGATAATACCTTAAAACTTAAAAATTGAATGATAAAATTGCAAAAATTTAAAAATAAAAACACTGCCAGGGTTGTTCACCTTTTCAATTTCAATGTACTATCCTTATCGTTAACATGAATATATATTTGGATATAAATTAAATAATAATTTATTTATTAATTTATATAAGACAAAAATGTCAAAGTAATTCATTACGTCATATTTTAATCATATTTCTTTCCTTCTTGTTTTTCAGTAATAATTATTGATGTTTGTGTTTTTTAAAAATAATTTAATAATAATTTACCTTTGTTTTATTTGGTTAAAAATATGTTTTCAAGTCTTTACATTTTTGGTTGAAAATTTAGTTCCATTTCAAGGAATTTATTTTTTTCCGAATTTAATAAATATTATGAGTTTTTTTTTACTTTTTGCTATTTTATTATTAGACACGTGCTTTTTAATTGAAAATGACATAAAAAAATACTAAAAAGAACTTCAAGACAAAGGATGCTGAGCTGGGAAGGTCCAAGTAGTTTATCCCAAACAGTTGTCAATCTTATCCAGTTAACATTACCGTTAATATGATTAAGTAGATTGATTTTAAAACTGTATCTAACGATAATAATATAATAAATATGCACGAGAACGATCTATGTATTTTTTTTTGGATTTTTATGTTGGTTTTTTAAAATAATATATTTTTACAAATTGAATATTAGCTCAGATGGTATTGATATTATTATTTATCTATAAAGATGTAAATTTGAGCGTGCTAAAACATATTTATCTTCCTATTAAAGAGTTGAGAAATGACTATAGATAATTTTATGTATCAAAATAATAATATTTTTTCATGTAAATTTTAAATATATCCAAATGTCTAATTAATTCTGAATATAAAAATATTATAAAACACTTGATTGAATGGAGCTAAGGGTTAATTAAATATCAATTTAGTTGGTAAAGACAAAAATATGCTCATTTTATGATTATGTTATTTGATGATATCTTTTATATAAAAAAATAAACACGCATAATAAAAGTTGAATTCATATATTTTTAGTTTTTTTTATATTTATATTTTACCATTCAATTAAAACTTTAATTATTAATTATGTTAATTTTTATAAATATATTTGTTACATAATCTTATTTTTCGTATCATAAATTAACTTGTTATCAACTCAAAAAAATCATAATAAATAATTAAAGTGTATTTAATATTTTTAGTACGATTAATTTACTTACAATTTAAACTATTTTTATTAGTAGTTTTAAATATTATGTTTCATTATTTATTATTTGTTATTTTGGAGTTAGACTTATATTTTTAAATACATATTTTTCAATTTTAATACAATGGAAATGTCTAACCCCTTAAAAAAATTATATTTATTAAATTACGATTTTATTAGTTTTTAAAATTAAAAATATATAGTTTTGACTAAAATTAGTTATATTTTGTAAAATTGGTTGTTAAATCAAATTATAGTAGCGTGTACCTTTTTTTATGGAAGCGTGCACATCAATTTTGCTTTTTATAACACATTCTCCATTTGGGATTATTTTATTTATTTATAAAAGCCAACTCATATATTCGATTTGTTTAAGTCAAAATATTTTTATTTTATATTATCTATACTTGCTGTAAAAGCAAATCTTAATTTGCATGGAATTCCTTAATTAAATATATTAATGTGGTTATGGAAACACGTAATTGAATTTCTTTTTAAAAAAATTGAAGTCAATGAAATTCAATAAATTTATTGTTATGAAAAGAAAAAAGGGATAAATATAAAAAGTATACATAATTTACTGTTTAATATGTAATTTTATATATAAAATTTTAATTTGATTTAATTCTCGTAAATTATTAATATAATTATTGATATAATATTATTTTATGTTTATATATTGCATACATAAATAATTATATTTATTCAATATAAAAATAAATATACGTATTTAACTTTTTAAATATATATGATTAAATCAAAATTAAAGTTTCAAATATATATTTGAATCATCACAATTAGAATTCCACGTGAATAATAAAGTTAATGTATAATTTTAAAATTTATCCCAAAGAAAAACTATACTATGAAAGGATAAACGATTTTCAATACGGATTCAGAGTTGATTTAGATATTTAGTTATAAAAGAAAGTTTGTGTATTACCAATTTTTTTTTATAATTTTTTTACATATTTATATTATTTTTAAGTTGTATTTAAATTATTTTTTATCTTATGTTTCTGCGTTTCTTAATATATTTCATATTTGCATAATTTATAATTATGATTTTTATTATAATTTTATAACAAAAAATCCTATATTATTTGTATATTATGTGTATTAATTATTTTCTTAAATTGTATTTATGTTTGTGTATCAAAGCATTATATATTTTGTACAATTTATGATAGCAATTTGATGTTGACTCTGAATTTATTATAAATTTTATATTCAAAACTTTAATCTAATTTATTTAAACGTAAGGAAGGCATATTCTAAATATTTATACAAGCTAACTAATTTTCTAAATATTATTCCACATGGGCACCAACTCTGTTCAATTCACTTTTTCTAATATGAGCATTTAAACATATAAAAAATTATACAACACAATATATTAAAAAAGTATTAACACTTTTTAGAATTTTTTTATGTTTTTATATTGTTTAATAAGTATTTAATTTTATAAGTTTTTTTCTATTCTTGTAACATGTTTTTTAGTCTTAGACATGTAGTATTACTTTTACAAGTGATCTTAAGAATGGTTTTGTGACTATCTTTTCCAGTTTAGTGGATACTTATTTATCTTGTAATTCTCTAGAAATGTCGTGCTTAAGTTGTGATAGGACTAATTATCAATGTGCCATGGTATTCTATTGATACTAAGGTTGAAGCATTTATTGTGTTGATAAACTTGTCCTTTCACCGCTTACTACGGGTATTTATTATTATTTTTCTAAATTATATAGTACCATTAATAAAATAATTAATTATTTTCTCTTTCATGAATATTTTATTGTATTCCACGTGTAAACCAATTTTGTTCAATTCATTTTTTAAATATGAAAATAATATGAGTATACAAACAAATAAAAGAATCAGAGAATTATTGACAGCTTACTATTTATATAATCCATTAAATATGATAATTACGATATAAAACATAGAACAAATACGCAAATTGCATTATCAATAATTAGATAAGTGATTAATATTTTAATGACTGAGATATTTATGAAGCATTTGGTGTTATTTTTTTGTATATATTATCTTATATTTTTATATATTTTTTCATATTAAATTTTCTCAATACTAATTAAATATAAAAACTTGAGATTGTGTTTTCTGTAAAAAGGCCATTTGGGCCTATAATCCACTAAGTCTAAATTAGCCATGGATAGGGTTCAACTAGACCTGCCAAGTCCACTCCACTTGGATCTAACTTGAATTATTATTTCATTAATAATTTTTTTAATTTAATGATAAAAGGTAATATAAATGTTATTATAAGAACATATTTAATATTTTTATTGTAATTTAAATAATAAAAATGATTTTTTTAAATAATTCAAGTCATATCCAAATAAATTTAAATTCTAGAAAATATGACTCAACTTTCAACCAGGGCAGATTTGTTTTATGAACCAATTTATTAAAAAAAATACAAGTATACATAGATGAAATTATCACACTTAAGATACTAATCCAACAATAGCTACCCCTTTAAATGAATTAGGAAAAATGACTTTGTTCTTCAAGGATGACCGTCATGTGGCGAGCGTCATTCGGAGGTAATTGTAATTTCGTGTTTTCAGGTCCATTTACCTCTTTCATCACAAAGGCTTTTCTTGCCAAATACTGTACAAGATCATTTATTATGTCATGCATCTCACATCCAACGATCCCAACATCATTTTCTTCCACGAAATCTTGAAGGAAAAAGCAATATGTTAAGTGTTGAAAGTACTCTTTACCTGTAGCTTCAACCTCATCTTCCCTCTCTAGATTGTCACTTGAAGTTAAATTGTTGAAAAAAATATGGCTTGAAAACATTTTCTTTTACAGCAAAAAATAAAAAAAAATTTAAAACCGACTCAGTATGTAATACTTATAGCAATAAATCTTAGGTCAAATTTGCACTTGTGTTTCCGGATAGGCGGATCCTTATTGTTCCTGGCTTTCAACTAAACGATCTTCTCTGTTATTCTCGTACTATGAACTACTTCAAATGTAGGCTCGAATAATCAAATACAGAACCAGAAATAGTTTTCTTTTCTTTAGTGTGAAAATGAATTGAATCGAATCGCATCGAAGTATATGAGACACGCATATATAGTCCATCATCCACTCAGGATTTATGTATGCCACACTATGAACGTCACAAGGAATAAATTCATAAATGGATTCAAAATTTATTATTCTTGGGTCCAGTCTAGAGCTGATCATGGGCTGGGCGGCCCGGCCCGAAGGCCCGCCCGAAAAATGGGAGGGTTTGGGTAAAAATATAGGCCCAAAAAATGGGCTTGGGCAAAAAAACGAGGCCCGTTTAGAAAACGGGCCGGGCCTCGGGTAAGAGTTTTTTGGCCCGGGCTTGGGCTCGGCCCGGCCCAAATTATATATTAATATATATTTTATTTTATTTTTAATTATTTTAAATTTTTAATATAACCATTTTTTATTATATTATTAATTTGTGTATTATTTTAAGAATTGTTTTAGTATTATTTTTATTTGTTTTAATATTTGTTTTTATGTTTTTAAATATATTTGATTTATTATATTTTTAAATTTTTTTATTTAATGAAATAAAAAAAAAGTTAATATGGGCCGGGCCGGGCTCGGGCTTAGTAATTTTATTTCAGGCCGGGCTTGGGCAAAATTTTAGGCCCATATTTCGGGCCGGGCCGAGCCCGGGCCTAGTAGACGGGCCTAACAATTTGTATGGGCCCGGCCTGGCCCGGCCCATGATCACCTCTAGTCTAGTCTAATGTATGGTCAGTCCATCCTTGTTGTTCCTAGCTTTCAACTATATGATCTTCTTCGCTATTCTCGTACCACGAACTACTTCAAGCGTAGACTCGAATGAATCGAATCAAACACAGAACTAGAAATAGTTTTCTTTTCTTTAGTGTGAAAATGAATTGAATCGAATTAAATTGAAACATATGAGTAACACATACATAGCCCATCATCCACTCAGGATTTATGTATGTTATACTATGAATGTCACAAGTGAATAATTTCATAAACGGATTCAAAATTTATTATTCTTACGTCTAGTCTGATGTACTACCAGTCCATTCAATTACATCTATGTCTCTATCTTTTGGGAGTCATCTCCTCCGATGTCCAAGGCAAAGAATCTCCCTAATTGGTCTTAATAGATGACATATTAGTCTTTCAATCGGTTTACTCATATTCGATTAGATTAGGGACATATTTAGGTTCGTCTACTAATACAAGTTGTCTTTCTGTATTACGATCCGACCACATAATACCACTTTATTATTAATTTATACATTAGACAACCAATGAGTAACATTTACTTTCATTTTTCATTGCGTGCAAAAATCACATGAGGATAATATACAAAGTATTAATATAATTCATGGATAATTTTATTAACCAATCTGTTCGAAAAAATTATAAGTGTACATAGACGAAAATACTACACTTAGAGCATTAGATCTAACATAAGTAACCTTGTCCAATTCAGTGCCAGATTAAATTATCTATCTGGATTTGCAATCCTTTAGAAAATGTTACACAATACAAGAAATAGTCTCTGATTCTTAACTGCGGCAAATCATGATAACTCAAGAACAAAGAATACACAACAAGTTCCCACACATCCAAATTGCATAGCTTTTTGTCACTGATATCATCCTATAATCTAGCTTCTCTTTTTTGTAAATGGGATCCTAGCCTTTGCAAGAAGCGGCAAACTTTTACTTTTCTTTGAAATTCTCTTCCCAATGCATTCCAAGGTTTCACGATTTTGTTGAGAGAGTTGATCCTTTCCAACAAATGCAAATTGCTTAAGAATTGACCAACAATCTTCTTCAGGCAAACTCGACAAATGATAAATCAAACCTAAATTGGAAGATAGGGTATTTGCAATAGATACCTTTTGTTGACACCATTTTTTGAATGAAAACGGGGTCGACTTGGATTTTGAAAATGAAACGAAATTGGGAGTCGCCACCAATCTTTTTTGATGAGGTGTGATCGGGTCACCTCGTAAAATGGTTGTTTTTGATAAACAATTTGATTTTATTAAAACAACGAGTTTGGTCTACGAAATCCAAAAACAGGTTCGGGAGTCGATTACGCACGAGGAAGGATTAGCACCCTCGATGCGCCCAAAATTGGTACCTAGTTGATTAATTTAATGTCTTAATGTCGAAAGTTAAAAATGATTTTAAAATAAGCTTGAATGATGAAATTTGCAAAAGGATAACCAATTGTTTGAGTCATGTAAAGAAATTGAGTCCCAATACGTTAGGGTACAATTCCTCATAATCCCCGAACTTTGGATATTTCTCTTATTCCATACGAAAATCTTCATTTCGAGAAAGTAACATGCCACACCCAATACGTTAGGGCACAACAAGTTAAGTTCCCAAAATGATTTTTATGCATTTATCTTGAATAAAGAACATCCTTGGTTATTTAAGATTGACTAAGAAGATCAGAACCCAATACGTTAGGGCTCAATTTCTCTCGAAAATCCCAAACTTCCAAAAAAAGCTTTTATTCAAAAAAAACTTTAAATCGAGAAAATAATTTTGACGAATGGTTAAAACCAAAATGTATTTTCAAAAGGGGTATGTTAAAAGGTTTATATACAATATGATGCAGATCCTTTAATTTAAAGCATATATACGTAAATATTTACAAATATATATACAAGTATAGTATACAAGTAAACTTGCAAGTATGTGTGCACATATATTTAACTCGCCTATACAAGGATACACAAAAAAGTAATGTAATATATAAAAAAATAATATAAAAAACGTGTATATGTATATGAAAATCATGAAAATAAAATAAATGGATAAAGTATGCACATGGGTATATGTTTACGAAAAAATAAAAAGACATAAGTATATGTGCGTTGGTAAAGTACGAAATTATATATATGTATATCAAAATACTTATATGTCTATACAGTATGTATATATTAAAATGGTATAGAATGGTAAAAAAAGTATTTTAAAAAAATGTATATACTATAGGAAATGAATGTATATTTTAGAACATGTATGTATAAAAAGAAATTAGGAAGAATAATACATATATATATAAATACGCACACATGTTTACAAAATAAAAAAAAAACTAAAAAATATAAAAGTATACATATATATATATAAGTTGAAAAATAAAAAATAAACACACGTATAAAATATATAGGTAGGCGTGTAATGTAAATCAAGCATATATATGTATATATATTATAAAAAATATGTGAATACCATATAAGGAAAATGCATATATATTATAAGAAAAATGCATGTGAATGAATATAGATAGAGATGATGATAGTAATAATGATAATATATAATATGATAATAATGTTAAAAAAATAAAAATAAAAATAGCCCTACAAAGTGTATTAAATCGAACGAAAGGCGAGAAAACAGAGACAAATTCGAAACAAATAAAAAAAAAAACCAAATTAAATGCGCTGGAAACAATGGAGGACCAAAAGGGGAATTAACCCATCCCTCCTACATACTGCGCAGCACTGGGTTAAACCGTCACGCGATTAAATATTTGGGCCAAATTTAAAAGAAAAAAAAACTTGATTAAGACGCGTCACAAAAGGGGGAGGGCTAACTGCGCAATTTCCCCATTTAAGTGGAGATGCGCGGACCCACCCCCACCAAAACGGCGCCGTTTTATAATCATCATTTAAACAACACAAAAAACCATTCTTTTCTAATTTCATTTCCAACCCCCAATTTTAAAAAGAACAGAAAGCTGTTTGCTTTCTCTCCCTCCCCTATTTCTCTCCGATCGACGGACCATGCCACAGTCATGGCGAACGAGCAGTGGCCGAAGGTGGGTTTTTAACCTCTTTTCTAACAACCGATGGAGCCCGAACCTTCATGGCCCTAAAGCCGCGGGAAAGAAACCCGAACGCCACCCGTTGCGGCCCGATTTGGGTGACCCGAAGGATTCCGACGACGGTACATGCGGGGGATTAGGGTTCGTTTTCTCCCTCCCCTCCTTTTCATTGCTTTCTTTTTATTTAACAGATTCGTGAAACAAAATAAAAATAGAAATAAAATGAAAACGATAAGTCAATAGACCAAAAAATATCCACCTTTGTTGTTCTTATTTCTGCTATTCAACGATGTGTTCCCCCTTTTCCTTTTTTCTTTTGTTTTTTATATTTGATATGCGTTTTTTAAAGAAAAGAAAAATCCCCGAAGAGAGAAAAAAAGAGAAAAAAAAAAAAAGCCGTCCCCTGTTGTTCTTGATTCTGGCTTTTTAAAGCCGATTCATTTCTCTTGTTTTTTGTTTCTGTTTTGTTTATTCTTTGCCCCCATGTAATAGCCTGAATTTTTAGTGGTGTCGGAATGGTGATTCGAGATCACTAAATCTGACAAACGAGTAGAAAATATTATAAATTTAGTAAGTATAAGTTAAATGTGAAGTTAGGAAAATTTTTGAAATAGTGAATAGTGTACTAGGAATAAATATTAAAATAATTAAAATAAAAAAAAAGAGGTATCGAGACCTCGAAGATTTTAAACCGAGCCATAAATATTTTTAGAAATATTTATAGAGTGTCATTGAGTTGGTATTAAAGTTTCCTTAGAAAATTTTAACGTTTGGATAGTTAATTAACTAAAAAGGACTAAATTGGGAATAGTGTAAAATTTGTTAAATTGTGATTAAATAGCTTAAGTGACTAAAGTGGAGGGATTTAAAAGGCTATTAGACCCAAATTATATGGGCTGGACGGTTGGGTAAGAAAAATCAGCAGAATGTAAGGAGAAACAGGGGCAAAATTGGAAACTTAACAAATTAAACATTTAAAACAAAGACAAAAGTGAAAAATCTAGAGATCTCTTCACAATTTATCAGCAAAAACTCCATAGGAGGTCTGGAATAAGCTGGTTTTTCATATTTTTGAATCATGTAAGTTTAATTCTTGATTATTTCTTCTAATTTTTGTGATTTTGATACTTTTACAATTAGGTCCAACTAATTATTTCATTAGTTTTTGATTCCATGGCTGATTTTGAAAGTTACCATTGATTAGTGTTGGATTTTTATGATGAATAAACATGAAATTGAAGCTTTAATTTTGTTATATGATGATTTTATTAAGTAATTTTGATAGAAATTGATTTTAGGGACCTAATTGTGAAAAAGTTGGGAATTAAGGTTTGGTGTTGCGGTTTTGAGTATGAAAGGCTATGTAGTAGTCTAAAATAGTTGGAAAAAGGTGTTAATTGAGAAAAATTAGATCAATTGAGGGGTTAATTGAGTAGGGATCAAATTGTAAAAACTGTAAAGTTTGGGGTAAAAGTGTAACTTCGAAAATTAAAGGGCATAAATTGTGAAATGAATTAGAATTGAATTAAATGCTGATGAATGAATAAATTTGCATTTTAGATCGAGAACCTGAAACAAGTCGAGGAAAAGAAAAAGTAGCCGATTAGTCCCTGAACTTTTACAAATTCTGCAAATCGATCCAGGTAAGTTCATATGGCTGAAATTTAATGATTAAATGTTAATTTCATGAATTATACAATGTATGATGAAATGTATTTATTGTTGAAATGAGAATAAAATAAAAATGTGAAAATCGAATAAATGATCAAATTAAGTGGAACACCGGATTTGAGTACTTCTGATCAAGAAACAAAGTGATAAGTGGCTACACTTATCTGATCAAGAAACAAAGTGATAAGTGGTTACACTTATCTGATCAAGAAACAAAGTGATAAGTGGTTACACTTATCTGATCAAGAGACAAAGTGATAAGTGGCTACACTTATCTGATCAAGTGATAAAGTGATAAGTGGTAGCTTCAGCTACACTTATCTGATCAAGTGGCAAAGTGATAAGTGGTAGCCTAGCTACACTTATCTGATCAAGGACAAGTGATAAGAGGTCATATGTCAAAGTGAAAGTGAAGTACTCAATTTTCCGTAACCGTTCCTTAATTTTGATCAAGGATGGTAAGTGACAAATGGGCCCAAAGGAATTATGGTAAAAGAATAAGTAGTAGTGAGTTTATACCAAGGAACTCACCAAAGATTGTGGTTGACAGGTAAATTTAGTAATGGTGTATATTGTATAAGTGTACAAGTGTTTGGTAAGATTTATGTTTTATGCCTATGAACTTACTAAGCTTTTCTATAAGCTTACATGTGTGTGTTTATTGTTTTTGTAGATTAACGTATTTATACATTCGGAGGATCGGATCTACATCAAGAATCACACTATCCAGATATACTCCGGTAGTTTATGTTAAGCAACTTTTTGGATTTATATGGCATGTATAGGGAATTGAAGTGAAAAGTAAATTTGAATGTTATGGTTGCGTTAGATATCGAAATATATACATGTTTTTAGTTTGAAATGGTTGATTGGTTGAACTTCATTAGTATTTAAATGAAGTAGATGAAATACTGGAATTGGTTGTGATTTGAAATTTGCAGGGAAGGTTAGACAATTATAAAGGGGTTATATTGAATTTTTTTTTAAAAATTGCAATGGAGCAGTTCTTGGACAGCAGCATTGATGTAACTTTTAAAAATCACCAAATATAGTGGAAATAGAATTAGAAGTTGAGTGAGATATTAAATTAAAGATGAAAGAGTCTACTTTCATATAAAAGAAGTGGAGTAAGCAAAAGAATTATATACTTTTAGATATTTGAATTTTAGTGAAACAGGGCAAGAATGTTTTTGAAGTCCCCTGTTCTGACTTTAGAAATTCATTAAAAATTGTACAGAAGGAATTTTGAGTTATAATTTATATGTATAGACTCCTTAATGAGTCTATTTTCAGTAGAAATAAGTTTAATCACCATATGAAGCCTTTAATAAGAGATAATTAAATTTTAGTGATGAGTGGTTAGGATAGTCGATTAGTGAAACAGGGGAGACTTCAACTAATAAACTGTACTAATTGGCTAAAGAAAAAAATTCTGAAAAATTTATGATGAATAGATATATGAGTCTAGTTTTATGGAAAATTTACGGATCTAAATTTCGAGTTTTGTAGCTTGAATTATAATTATTTTAGTGACTGCTGTACAGGAGGACAGCTTTATTATGAATGATGAAATTAAATTTGAAAGTAAATTTTTATGCCCCGAACTTTTAAGTTAAGTCAAGTAACGCCTCATGCTCGACTCCGGCCATGGTCTCGGGTAAGGGGTGTTACATTTTAGTGGTATCAGAGCCCGGTTTAGCCGGTCCTCGGAATATGTGTGAAGTGTAAAGTGTTTAGAAATACATGCCATATAAATCTGTGATAGTGTGATGTGTATGATCCGATCTAATCTTTGTTATTTTTATAGATACTCTCCGATTATAAAGATGTCAAATTTACCTGAACGTACTGATCAAGAAGAAGTTAACAGTAGAGCACAGAATTCTGAACAAAGAGCAAGCAGTGATGTTCCGATTTCCCAAATGCGAGAGCATGAATTAAAGAATATGATTTATGGGATTATGAATCAGTGGTATACTGAAATGAGGCAAGAAAGAAATCAGGCTGAACCACCTCCTCCCCCTACTGTTCCATCGATGGTACCCCCGGTTGCTCCTCCACCTTCTACAACGACTGAATCTAGTAAGCGTTCTCCATTGGAAAGGCTTAGAAAACTTGGAGCCGAAGAATTTCGGGGAAGGACTGATGATGATCCCGTCAAAGCTGAATATTGGTTACAGAGTTTGATAAGAATTTTTAAAGAAATGGCTTGCTCACCAGATGACTATTTGAGATGTGCTGTGTCTCTGTTGAAAGAAGAAGCTTATAGTTGGTGGGAGACGATCGAGGCTGTGGTTCCGGCAGAGAAAATTTCTTGGGAATTTTTCCAAAATGAATTTAAGAAGAAATATGTGGGCAGACGATATTTGGATAAAAAGAAAAGGGAATTCCTCGACCTACGACAGGGAAATAAATCAATAGTTGAATATGAAAGAGAATTTGTCTACCTCAGCAAATATGCCCGAGACATTGTATCTACTGAAGAAGAAATGTGTATCCGGTTTGAAGAAGGGTTAAATGATGAAATTAGAATGATGATTGGGGGTAATGAAATACGAGAGTTCGTTGTTCTGTCAGACCGTGCTCAAAAGCTTGAAGAAGTATACAATAGAAAAATGCAGCGGGATCGAAAAAGTAAAGAGCCATTCAAAAGAGGTGCTTCTAAGTCATTTTCAGATTTTCCAGTGAAGAAATCTAGAGAAGAAATTAATCGAACTACATCAGTGTCGGGGAGATCGGGCAGAGATAGACCAAGACAATCTGATTTCAGGGTATTCGATAGACCTGTAGCAAGTGTGAGCAGTGTTCAGAATGCTTCACGACCTAAGTGTCAATATTGTGGAAGATATCATTTCGGAGAATGCAGGACTAAGATGGGGGCTTGTTATAAATGTGGGGCTACTGATCATCTTATTCGAGATTGTCCCCGGCTGCAAAAAGATGAAGTGGAACAGAAAGAGATACAGAGAACCATTCCTCAAAGAAGTAGACGTTCGGGCCAGAGCAGTGCTACAGGGACTACCCGTTCGGGTACGAGGGAATCAGTTGGTCGATCAGAGAATAGAGCACCAGCACGTACCTACGCCATTCGAGCAAGGGAAGAAGCTACGGCTCCTGATGTAATTGCTGTGAAAGGCTATGAATTCCCCGCTGATTTGATGTTGTTACCCTTTCGGGAATTTGACATTATTCTGGGGATGGACTGGTTAATGAGACATGATGCGGTGGTGAATTGTCGTGATAAGCAAATCAGTTTGAAATGTCAAACAGGAGATGTAATCTCAGTTGGGTCAGAAAACATGGGCGATACAGTCAGAATTATTTCAGCTCTCTGCTCAGAGATTATTACGCAAAGGCAATGAAGCATTCTTGGCTTATATCCTTGATACTCGGGGTTCTGATTTAAAGCTCGAACAAGTGCCAGTGGTGAATGAATTTCCTGATGTGTTCCCTGAAGAGTTACCCGATCTACCACCTGATAGAGAAGTTGAATTTGTAATTGATGTGATCCCCGGAACAACTCCTATATCAATGACACCGTACAGAATGGCTCCAGCGGAATTAAAAGAGTTGAAGGCGCAGTTGCAGGAGTTATTAGATAAAGGGTTCATCAGACCGAGTATGTCGCCCTGGGGTGCACCTGTCTTGTTTGTGAAAAGAAGGACGGTTCTTTAAGACTGTGTATAGATTACAGGCAGTTGAAAAAGGTAACGGTAAAGAATAAATATCCTTTGCCTCGTATTGATGATCTGTTTGATCAGTTGAAAGGTGCTGCAGTATTTTCCAAGATAGACCTTCGATCTGGGTATTATCAGTTGAAAGTTAAAGAGTGTGATGTGCCGAAAACTGCCTTCCGAACTCGATATGGTCATTATGAATTTTTGGTGATGCCATTTGGTTTAACCAATGCTCCTGCTGCTTTTATGGATTTGATGAATAGAATTTTTCAGTCATATTTGGATAGATTTGTGGTTGTGTTCATTGACGATATATTGATTTATTCAAAGACAGAGTCCGAACATGCACAACATCTAAGGATTGTATTACAGACTTTGCGGGAGAAACAGTTATATGCGAAATTCAGCAAATGTGAATTTTGGCTTCAGGAAGTTGCGTTTTTGGGTCATATTGTATCAGCTGATGGAATAAGAGTGGATCCAAGTAAGATAGCGGCAGTGGTAAATTGGAAATTTCCAAAGAATGTTACTGAAGTACGGAGCTTTCTAGGATTGGCAGGTTATTATCGCCGATTTGTCAAAGATTTCTCAATGATTACCTTACCGTTGACTCGATTACTACAAAAGAATGTTGAATTTATATGGTCAGACGAATGTCAGCAGAGTTTCGATCAGTTGAAAAAGATGTTGACAGAGGCTCCAGTGTTGACTCAACCAGAATCGGGCGTACCGTTTGTAGTATATAGTGATGCGTCTCTGAGTGGTTTGGGTTGTGTACTTATGCAGTCAGGAAAAGTGGTGGCATATGCTTCCCGACAACTGAAACCGCACGAGAAGAATTATCCTACACATGATTTGGAATTGGCAGCGATCGTGTTTGCTTTGAAGATATGGAGACACTACTTATATGGTGAGAAATGTTATGTGTATACTGATCATAAAAGCTTGAAGTATTTAATGACTCAGAAAGAGTTAAATTTGAGACAGAGACGATGGTTAGAGTTGCTGAAAGATTATGATCTTGTCATTGACTATCACCCAGGGAAAGCAAATGTCGTAGCAGATGCACTTAGTCGGAAATCATCATTATTTGCATTACGGGCATTGAGTGCTCATTTATCTATTAATGAGGATGGTTCTGTACTAGCGGAATTAAAAGCTAAACCTGTGTTCTTTCAACGGATTCGGGAATTACAAGATGAAGACCCAAAATTGATGCTAAAACGACAGATGGTTCAAAATGAGTTAAGCTCAGAATACTCCATTGATGAAAATGGTATGTTATATTATCGTAATAGAATATGTGTTCCAAATAATTTAGACTTGAAAAATGATATTTTATCAGAGGCTCACAGTAGTATGTGTTCTATTCACCCGGGGAATACAAAAATGTATTGTGATTTGAAGAAAATGTATTGGTGGCCTGGAATGAAACGAGAAATCTGTGAATATGTAGCAAGATGTTTGATTTGTCAACAGGTGAAAGCTGAGCATCAAGTGCCGACAGGGTTGTTACAGCCCATTATGATTCCAGAGTGGAAATGGGAACATGTCACGATGGATTTTGTATCTGGATTACCAGTAACTCCGAAGAAGAAAGATTCGATATGGGTGATTGTTGATCGGTTAACTAAGTCGGCACATTTTATTCCAGTCAGAACAGATTATCAGCTTGAAAAGTTAGCGGAGTTATATGTGTCTGAAATAGTGAGGTTACATGGGGTACCGATATCTATTATTTCGGATCGAGATCCGAGATTTACTTCGAGATTTTGGAGTAAATTACAAGAGGCTCTGGGCACCAAATTAAATTTCAGCACAGCTTTTCATCCCCAGACAGATGGGCAGTCAGAGCGAGTGATTCAGATTTTAGAAGATATGTTAAGGTGTTGTATACTTGAGTTCGGCGGCAGCTGGGAAAGGTATTTACCTTTAGCCGAATTTGCTTATAATAATAGTTATCAAACTAGTATTAAAATGGCACCGTTTGAAGCTCTGTATGGAAGAAAGTGTAGAACTCCATTATATTGGACTGAATTAAGTGAATCGAAACTGGTGGGAGTGGACTTGATTCGGGAAACTGAAGAAAAAGTTCGTATTATTCGAGATTGTTTAAAAGCTGCCTCCGATCGGCAAAAATCATATGCAGATTTGAAGAGAAGGGATATAGAGTTTAGTGTGGGTGATCGTGTATTTTTGAAAGTGTCACCGTGGAAGAAAGTTTTGCGGTTCGGCAGAAAGGGAAAACTCAGCCCACGATTTATCGGGCCGTATGAAATCATTGAAAGAATCGGTCCGGTAGCTTATAGATTGGCTTTGCCCCGGGAACTTGAAAATATTCATAATGTGTTTCATGTGTCTATGTTGAGACGGTATAGATCAGATCCATCACATGTAATTCCTCATACGGAAATAGAGCTCCAACCTGACATGACTTATTCAGAGGAACCGGTGAAAATTTTAGCTCGGGAGGTTAAAGAGTTGAGGAATAAACGTGTACCACTAGTTAAGGTGTTATGGAATCGACATGGATCTGAGGAGGCAACCTGGGAAACGGAGGAATTGATGAGATTTCAGTATCCGAATTTATTTCCAGGTACGAAATTTCGGGGACGAAATTTCCTAAAATGGGGGGGAGAGTTGTAATAGCCTGAATTTTTAGTGGTGTCGGAATGGTGATTCGAGATCACTAAATCTGACAAACGAGTAGAAAATATTATAAATTTAGTAAGTATAAGTTAAATGTGAAGTTAGGAAAATTTTTGAAATAGTGAATAGTGTACTAGGAATAAATATTAAAATAATTAAAATAAAAAAAAAGAGGTATCGAGACCTCGAAGATTTTAAACCGAGCCATAAATATTTTTAGAAATATTTATAGAGTGTCATTGAGTTGGTATTAAAGTTTCCTTAGAAAATTTTAACGTTTGGATAGTTAATTAACTAAAAAGGACTAAATTGGGAATAGTGTAAAATTTGTTAAATTGTGATTAAATAGCTTAAGTGACTAAAGTGGAGGGATTTAAAAGGCTATTAGACCCAAATTATATGGGCTGGACGGTTGGGTAAGAAAAATCAGCAGAATGTAAGGAGAAACAGGGGCAAAATTGGAAACTTAACAAATTAAACATTTAAAACAAAGACAAAAGTGAAAAATCTAGAGATCTCTTCACAATTTATCAGCAAAAACGCCATAGGAGGTCTGGAATAAGCTGGTTTTTCATATTTTTGAATCATGTAAGTTTAATTCTTGATTATTTCTTCTAATTTTTGTGATTTTGATACTTTTACAATTAGGTCCAACTAATTATTTCATTAGTTTTTGATTCCATGGCTGATTTTGAAAGTTACCATTGATTAGTGTTGGATTTTTATGATGAATAAACATGAAATTGAAGCTTTAATTTTGTTATATGATGATTTTATTAAGTAATTTTGATAGAAATTGATTTTAGGGACCTAATTGTGAAAAAGTTGGGAATTAAGGTTTGGTGTTGCGGTTTTGAGTATGAAAGGCTATGTAGTAGTCTAAAATAGTTGGAAAAAGGTGTTAATTGAGAAAAATTAGATCAATTGAGGGGTTAATTGAGTAGGGATCAAATTGTAAAAACTGTAAAGTTTGGGGTAAAAGTGTAACTTCGAAAATTAAAGGGCATAAATTGTGAAATGAATTAGAATTGAATTAAATGCTGATGAATGAATAAATTTGCATTTTAGATCGAGAACCTGAAACAAGTCGAGGAAAAGAAAAAGTAGCCGATTAGTCCCTGAACTTTTACAAATTCTGCAAATCGATCCAGGTAAGTTCATATGGCTGAAATTTAATGATTAAATGTTAATTTCATGAATTATACAATGTATGATGAAATGTATTTATTGTTGAAATGAGAATAAAATAAAAATGTGAAAATCGAATAAATGATCAAATTAAGTGGAACACCGGATTTGAGTACTTCTGATCAAGAAACAAAGTGATAAGTGGCTACACTTATCTGATCAAGAAACAAAGTGATAAGTGGTTACACTTATCTGATCAAGAAACAAAGTGATAAGTGGTTACACTTATCTGATCAAGAGACAAAGTGATAAGTGGCTACACTTATCTGATCAAGTGATAAAGTGATAAGTGGTAGCTTCAGCTACACTTATCTGATCAAGTGGCAAAGTGATAAGTGGTAGCCTAGCTACACTTATCTGATCAAGGACAAGTGATAAGAGGTCATATGTCAAAGTGAAAGTGAAGTACTCAATTTTCCGTAACCGTTCCTTAATTTTGATCAAGGATGGTAAGTGACAAATGGGCCCAAAGGAATTATGGTAAAAGAATAAGTAGTAGTGAGTTTATACCAAGGAACTCACCAAAGATTGTGGTTGACAGGTAAATTTAGTAATGGTGTATATTGTATAAGTGTACAAGTGTTTGGTAAGATTTATGTTTTATGCCTATGAACTTACTAAGCTTTTCTATAAGCTTACATGTGTGTGTTTATTGTTTTTGTAGATTAACGTATTTATACATTCGGAGGATCGGATCTACATCAAGAATCACACTATCCAGATATACTCCGGTAGTTTATGTTAAGCAACTTTTTGGATTTATATGGCATGTATAGGGAATTGAAGTGAAAAGTAAATTTGAATGTTATGGTTGCGTTAGATATCGAAATATATACATGTTTTTAGTTTGAAATGGTTGATTGGTTGAACTTCATTAGTATTTAAATGAAGTAGATGAAATACTGGAATTGGTTGTGATTTGAAATTTGCAGGGAAGGTTAGACAATTATAAAGGGGTTATATTGAATTTTTTTTTAAAAATTGCAATGGAGCAGTTCTTGGACAGCAGCATTGATGTAACTTTTAAAAATCACCAAAAATAGTGGAAATAGAATTAGAAGTTGAGTGAGATATGAAATTAAAGCTGAAAGAGTCTACTTTCATATAAAAGAAGTGGAGTAAGCAAAAGAATTATATACTTTTAGATATTTGAATTTTAGTGAAATAGGGCAAGAATGTTTTTGAAGTCCCCTGTTCTGACTTTAGAAATTCATTAAAAATTGTACAGAAGGAATTTTGAGTTATAATTTATATGTATAGACTCCTTAATGAGTCTATTTTCAGTAGAAATAAGTTTAATCACCATATGAAGCCTTTAATAAGAGATAATTAAATTTTAGTGATGAGTGGTTAGGATAGTCGACTAGTGAAACAGGGGAGACTTCAACTAATAAACTGTACTAATTGGCTAAAGAAAAAAATTCTGAAAAATTTATGATGAATAGATATATGAGTCTAGTTTTATGGAAAATTTACAGATCTAAATTTCGAGTTTTGTAGCTTGAATTATAATTATTTTAGTGACTGCTGTACAGGAGGACAGCTTTATTATGAATGATGAAATTAAATTTGAAAGTAAATTTTTATGCCCCGAACTTTTAAGTTAAGTCAAGTAACGCCTCATGCTCGACTCCGGCCATGGTCTCGGGTAAGGGGTGTTACACCCCATCCCTCGCATGCTGCTTTTGCCGTTGTTTCTGTCTCTGTTGCAGGTCGTGGGCGCGGTGGACGAGGGGGTAGTGCGCCAGGCAGCCAATGGTTGGCCGATGGTGGGAAGCGGCGGCTGACAATGGTGGGAGCTAGGGCTTGCTGCTGGAATCTTTTAAGCAGATGGGCTGTTAGGGTTTTAAAATTTGGGCTCAGGTAGTTTTAGGATATTGGGCTAGGTTAGTTGGGTTTTGGGTTTAGCCCAAAATTGGCCTGTACAGCTGCCCCTCTTTGCTCATTGTCGTGTAACGGGAATGGAGCAAAGACATAATGAAAGGCCAATTTTGCCTGGTCTTGCTGGGTCTTGACTTCATTGGTGTTCTTCTGGTTCAGATAATCTTCTTCCAATCCACTGCATCTTGTAGCTTTAGATTCAATCTACTACATTTTCTGACATATGCCTTGTAGCTTCGATCTATTCCAATGTAACTTCATAAAGATAAGATCTAAGCTTCAATCTACTCTGTTACGACTCTATGGGGATGAGATTTGTGTTTTTAGTCTGCTCCACTACTGCTTAGGGAGATAAGACTTGATGCGATCTGCTCCACTATTGCTTAGGGAGATAAGATTTGTGCTCTTCACTCTATTCCACTGTTGAATGCAGGGAGATAGAGTTATCGGCTTCGATGTACTCTACTGTAGTCAGGGAGGTAAAATCTGCCATCGTCGATCGGCTTTCTTCGATCTACTTCACCACCAGTATGGGAAGACAAGATCTGCATCGTCGATCCACTTCCTACCAATATAGGAAGATAGGACCTGCTATCTTCGATCTACTTCACGCCAATACATGAAGACAAGATCTACTTTCTACGATCTACTTCGCCACCAATATGGGAAGACAAGATCTGCGTCGTCGATCCACTTCCAATCATTATAGGAAGATAGGACCTGTTATCTTTGATCTACTTCACGCCAATACATGAAGACAAGATCTGCTTTCTGCGATCTACTTCGCCACCAATATGGGAAGACAAGATCTGCGTCGTCGATCCACTTCCAATCATTATAGGAAGATAGGACCTGTTATCTTTGATCTACTTCACGCCAATACATGAAGACAAGATCTGCTTTCTGCGATCTACTTCGCCACCAATATGGGAAGACAAGATCTGCGTCGTCGATCCACTTCCAATCATTATAGGAAGATAGGACCTGTTATCTTTGATCTACTTCACGCCAATACATGAAGACAAGATCTGCTTTCTTCGATCTACTTCGCCACCAATATGGGAAGACAAGATCTGTGTCTTGGATCCACTTCCTATCAATATCGGAAGATAAGACCTGCTATCTTCGATCTACTTCACGCCAATACATGAAGACAAGATCTGCTTTCTGCGATCTACTTCGCCACCAATATGGGAAGACAAGATCTGCGTCGTCGATCCACTTCCTATCAATATAGGAAGATAGGATCAGCTATCTTCGATCTACTTCTTGCCCCGGGAGATAGAACTATCAGCTTCAATGTACTCCACTGTAATCAGGGAGGTAAAATCTGCCATCTTCGATCTGCTTTGCTGCCAAATACAGGAAGGCAAGATCTGCAATCTTCAATCTATTCCACTGCCAAATACAGGGAGATAGAGTTATCGGCTTCAATGTACTCCACTGTAGTCAGGGAGGTAAAATCTGCCATCTTTGATCTTCAATCTATTCCACTGCCAAATACAGGGAGATAGAGTTATCGGCTTCAATGTACTCCACTGTGGTCAGGGAGGTAAAATCTGCCATCTTCGATCTGCTTCGCTGCCAAATACAGGAAGGCAAGATCTGCAATCTTCAATCTATTCCACTGCCAAATACAGGGAGATAGAGTTATCGGCTTCAATGTACTCCACTGTGGTCAGGGAGGTAAAATCTGCCATCTTTGATCTGCTTCGCTGCCAAATACAGGAAGGCAAGATCTGCAATCTTCAATCTATTCCACTGCCCAATACAGGGAGATAGAGTTATCGGCTTCAATGTACTCCACTGTGGTCAGGGAGGTAAAATCTGCCATCTTTGATCTGCTTCGCTGCCAAATACAGGAAGGCAAGATCTGCAATCTTCAATCTATTCCACTGCCCAATACAGGGAGATAGAGTTATCGGCTTCAATGTACTCCACTGTGGTCAGGGAGGTAAAATCTGCCATCTTTGATCTGCTTCGCTGCCAAATACAGGAAGGCAAGATCTGATAACTTCAACCAGCTCTGCTACGACCGAGAGAGGCAAGGTTTATCTTCAATTTTTACTGATCTGTTCTCTAGGGAACATGACCTGTATAATGAACCTAATTATGCCTAATGATTAGGATGGCATGATCAAAATGAATCAAATGCTCCTAACTAGACATGTGTGAATGGTATTTGAATGAATGCAGAATGTCATGAAAATAATTCCTTAATGCTTAGGTTATCATCGCTTAAAAGCTTATTGAGGCTTTATCACTAACGTGTCGCAACGCCTTCTTGACCAGCCGGCATTTCCAAAGAAACACGTAATCTGATTGCCCCCACTGTGAACATCATAGTTCAATCCATTGGGACATAAAATTTGTACCATCAATCTCCTACTGTAACCCAAGGGTAGAAAGATATGGCTTTTGTCAATCTTCTCCTATCGCAATTCAAGGGTATAAGATTTAAATCCTTCTGGTCCCTTACATCATTCCCAATGTGTCGTACCAACGACTCATGCGCAAACGAGGGCTCTCCTTCCCGAGGTAACCTCTTCCTATTGCCTGAAGATCATCACTTTCTTGTTTATTCAAGCTTTGTCACCAACATGGCGTCTTGTCAATCAACGCGTTTGACAACAAAAATCCAAAGAGAAAGTCTAAACTTAGACTATTCCTTCCCAAATTTCCAACCTTTAAATTTGGAGTGTTCTAAACAATTGTCCTGCTTCAGGCTCCTATATTATTTAGAAACTTTTCAGAGTAATATGCAAAACTTCCTTCGTGAAAGTTTTATTAGTCCATTAATCATTATTCCAATGCAACATGCTTGCAAAAGATCATAACGATAGATAAAATAGAATTGATTTGAGAGCATAGCTCAAAATGGATAAACTATCAAGGATAGCAAGAATAAAAGGGGAATTAATTGGGAACACGTATCTTGAAAAAGAATGAAGTATTCCAAGAGAAAAAGTATGAGGACAAGATGCCCCAGATATCGTAGCTTGAACTTCTCTGTACCAACTCTTTGAAAGACCATTCTGTGTTTGACATGTGTTTAGGAGATCTACAAGACTTTGTCGATGCCCCAAGATGCTACCTTCCCTTTCCTGTTGAATCAGGTATAGCAAGATCATTACATGCCCCGATTTGATCAAAATTTGAGATGCTCTGATCGCCTCATGCCCCAATTTGATCCAAAATTTGAGTCGCCCCTTTTTTAGGGTTTTCAACTCAAGCCCCTTTGGTCTCAAGGCGCCCTTTGCGGGTTTTCACCTTGGCCTCTCCTTTTTTCACTCATTTTTCTTTTCTTCTTTTTCATTAATTCTCTCTTTTTTTTTTAGTGAAGTATTTGTTCCTTGAATCAAAATTCTCAAGATTAGGCAAGTTCTTGCCATCTATCTTGGTCAATACCTACACTCTCCCAGATAAAGCCTTCCACATAAGGTCCTTCTGGCTTGACATCCACTTTCTTCTGAAGTCCCCTTTGTATGGGAAGGATCTTCTTTGATATCGGGTCCCCCTTGTGGAATTCTCTGGAGCAAACCTTGTTTTGGTGAACTCATACCATTTGCTTTTGGTACATTTGACCATGATAGATATTTTGAACATTCCTCTCCAACCAGGATTGGATCCAAAAACTCAAAGAGAAGGAAATCTCGACCTCAATAGGTGAAACCGCGATAAGCCCAAAAAGAGGGCGTTGCCCTGAGAGAGTTTTTTTTTGGCGATATGGTGTTAATCTTGAACAGACTGCAAACTTCTTATATTTTGCTCTGTTCAAATTTAGTGCATTGTCAAATATGATTCTTTTCGACTTTTCAAGCTGACGTGATTTTTCAAAAAAATTGCTGTCGACTTCGTGACATTGGCATATGAAACAGCTTCTTCCCGTGAAGATAAACTGATGACTGCCAGACCTTTTTTTGGCGAGATCGACCTAACAACCTTCATGCCCCATATGGACTCCATTGATTTTTCGTAAGGTGGAATCTGTTTTCACCTTGTTCTACCCTCCTCAATAAGTACGGAGATAGGCCACAATCTATGTCATCTTCGAAGTCATGAGATTCCTCTAAACACATGTCTCACTCAAAAGGAGATTCTGAGTCTGTAGCAGTGTCATTCATGTCGTTGATATTCAGGGACCTGTTGTTGGTGCAAAAGAATATACAAAGAATGTATGAATTTAAGAATAATTATTTGTACAGTATAATTATGAATTAATGAATGATTTTAAAAATAATTATTCATAAAGAATGAAAGAATATTAGCTCAAAAATGATCGCAAAGATGCATTTCATTAAAATAACGACGTTCAGACATGAGCCTATTTCACAAAAAAAATTCATATTGCTTCAGGCTAAAAGCAACAAGTTTGTTCTGAATATTACTCTAAGTAGGCTCTAAATACTACAGAGACTTCTTTTACAGTCTGATTTATTTAGAACACTTCCAAGTTTATGAGGGCAGACATCTAACAAAGTTCCCTCTTCAGTTGTGTCTTCATGCATGTCATTGATGTGAACACTTCCCAATATCTCTTCATACATCGTATTCACCTTATTGTCAATCATGATTGGGTAGCAGATTTTTTGCAGTAGATGAGTCACCCAACTTGACAATACCCATGTTGATGAGTTTTTCAACTAGTTTCTTGAAGGTGATGCAATTCTCTATTGAGTGCCCCGTAATTCCTGCGTGGTAGTCACAGTGTGTGTTCGCATTATACCACTTTGGATATGGAGGTTGTGGGGGTTTTGAGTAGGAAGGGGAAACAACATGCGCATCGAATAAATTTTGATACAACTCTTCATACGACATTGGAATTGGTGTGAACTGAAGGTTCTCAGTACCTGGTTTCACTCCAGGTTCTTGTCTCAATAAGCCTTGTTGGTTAGCGACCATTTTTCTTGGCTGATTCACCGTAATTGGTTTTGAATAACCCTTGCTATATGTACTCGTGTTGTTCACCTCATTGTCTTTGTGCTTTGGGGTTGATCTCTTGATGCCTTCTTCCGCACCTATCTTCCCACTTCTTATTGCATTTTCAATCATTTCACCAGACATCACTACATCTGAGAAGCTCACGGTAGCACTTCCTAACATGTGGTTAATGAACGGTGCTTTCAGAGTGTTGATGAAAAGCATCGTGGTTTCTTTCTCTAAAAGAGGCGGCTGGACCTGTGTCGCGACCTCTCTCCATCTTTGGGCATATTGCCTAAAGCTCTCACTTTGCTTCTTTTCCATGTTCTGCAATGCGATTCTATCGGGTGTCATATCTGTCACATGACTGTATTGCTTCATAAAAGCTTGCGCCAAGTCTTTCCATGAATGGATGTTGACGCGGCTTAACTGGTTGTACCACTTAGCTGCAGACCAAATCAGACTGTCCTGGAAGCAGTGGATCAACAGTTGATCATTGTTGATGTATCCTATCATTCTTCGACAGAACATAGTTATATGAGCTTCAGGACAACTAGTCCCGTTGTACTTTTCAAACTCCGGCATTTTGAATTTGGGAGGGAGTACTAGGTCAGGTACCAAACTCAAGTCCTTGGCGTCGACTCCACAATGGTAGTCGGTGTTCTCCATGGCTCTAAATTTCTCCTCTAGCCATCTACATCGGTCCTCAAGTTGTTTTGACAAGTCCGTTTTTGCTTTCTCCATCTCTGTCATGTTATCGAGATTAGGAAACACGGGGTTGGTAGGATTATCACCGGGATTAGAACCCGAGCCTATTGGAAAGTTCATCGATGCTGGGGCACCGACCTGGTATTGGGATCTAATGGTAACAGGTGCCCTCTGCGGGTACACCTCTGGTTGCGCTTGGATGTTAGTTGGGGTGAAACCTGGAGGATAGGCAGGGTCATCGTGATCATCCCCAGCATCAACTAAAGGGCCTTTTCCTTTGTCATTCCTTCCAGTCAATAACTGCTTTACTTGGTTCATCACAGTGTTCTGAGATTCTAACATGTCTTGCTGGATTTTTTCCAGTCGTTCGTGCATCTGATCTTGCATCTCTCGTTGCAACTGTTCCAATCTTTCCATCCTTTGATCCATTGCTTTCGTTTGGCGACGAGTACCGTAGTGATATTTGATTAGATTTTTGGTGGTTTCCAGGGTAACTGAAATAATTTTACCTAGTTAGGGTCACTTCGTGAAAGTCTAATGCATATGATGCAATGTAATGCAAATGCATGAAATGAATGCCAAAAGAAACGTTGATTCTTGGTTCAATTCTATTAGAACAACTGGAATAGAAAACAAATCTATTTACATAAAGCAGATATATATACGGCTTTGCCGTCATAGGCGGGACATTCGATCCTCTTCTTCATTCGAGCGTTAAGATAAATCTCCCGAACTCTTCAAAAGGGACATCCATTCTATCTCTTTTTTCTTCATCTGGGCCGCAACTCGTTACTCACTCATCCTTGTGATGCTCGTTGGCTTCTCTTTAAAAAGTTTAGCGGTTCTCGAATAATCTTTGTCATCTTGAGTCTTCAGGCAACGAGGCAAAGTCGTATAGTCCTCTACTGAACTATCATCCTTCTTTTGTTATATCTTCTCGGACCGTATTAGGACAACCGTATCGTCATCCACTTTATCAAGAAACCCATTTTCTTATGACAAGCTCTCTATTTAGCAATTGAACGTGAATCAACACCTCTTTTTATGATGAAAATGCAATGCAATCATGACAAAAAGAAAACATGTTAGTACAAAGCAAAAGCAAGCAAGAATAAATAGAACTCCTATTTGGGTGAATACTAGGGGTTCGAAGTGGTTCTACCTAGGGTGAGCTCCTAAGGTTCACTACATGAGGTTTGGTTCTAAAGTAAGGGTACCTGAACCAGCAGATTCCTCGATCCACACCCATTGTAGGCTCATGCAGACCGAGTTCGGTTCAGGGGGATACATTTCTCTATGGCCATGCGGAGATGAAAATCTCACGAAGACATAGGTACGGATGTATCCCGGAAGTGATTCACTATCCCATGCGGAGGTGAAAACCTCACGAAGGCGTAGTTTCTCACTCCCACTTAAAAGGGTATGACCAGCGGTCATGCAATGCAATGTGCAGAGGTATAAAATAAAATACAGAACACGATAAAAAAAATAACTCAAAACAGAAGAGATGCAATGAGAGGATCGTAAATTTAAATCGAATTTTCCACTTTCAACAAAAAGACAAGAAATAATCAACACATGGCTTGACTCTCTTATTGTCCCCAGTGGAGTCGCCAAGCTGTTGACACCATTTTTTGAATGAAAACGGGGTCGACTTGGATTTTGAAAATGAAACGAAATTGGGAGTCGCCACCAATCTTTTTTGATGAGGTGTGATCGGGTCACCTCGTAAAATGGTTGTTTTTGATAAACAATTTGATTTTATTAAAACAACGAGTTTGGTCTACGAAATCCAAAAACAGGTTCGGGAGTCGATTACGCACGAGGAAGGATTAGCACCCTCGATGCGCCCAAAATTGGTACCTAGTTGATTAATTTAATGTCTTAATGTCGAAAGTTAAAAATGATTTTAAAATAAGCTTGAATGATGAAATTTGCAAAAGGATAACCAATTGTTTGAGTCATGTAAAGAAATTGAGTCCCAATACGTTAGGGTACAATTCCTCATAATCCCCGAACTTTGGATATTTCTCTTATTCCATACGAAAATCTTCATTTCGAGAAAGTAACATGCCACACCCAATACGTTAGGGCACAACAAGTTAAGTTCCCAAAATGATTTTATGCATTTATCTTGAATAAAGAACATCCTTGGTTATTTAAGATTGACTAAGAAGATCAGAACCCAATACGTTAGGGCTCAATTTCTCTCGAAAATCCCAAACTTCCAAAAAAAGCTTTTATTCAAAAAAAACTTTAAATCGAGAAAATAATTTTGACGAATGGTTAAAACCAAAATGTATTTTCAAAAGGGGTATGTTAAAAGGTTTATATACAATATGATGCAGATCCTTTAATTTAAAGCATATATACGTAAATATTTACAAATATATATACAAGTATAGTATACAAGTAAACTTGCAAGTATGTGTGCACATATATTTAACTCGCCTATACAAGGATACACAAAAAAAGTAATGTAATATATAAAAAAATAATATAAAAAACGTGTATATGTATATGAAAATCATGAAAATAAAATAAATGGATAAAGTATGCACATGGGTATATGTTTACGAAAAAATAAAAAGACATAAGTATATGTGCATTGGTAAAGTACGAAATTATATATATGTATATCAAAATACTTATATGTCTATACAGTATGTATATATTAAAATGGTATAGAATGGTAAAAAAAGTATTTTAAAAAAATGTATATACTATAGGAAATGAATGTATATTTTAGAACATGTATGTATAAAAAGAAATTAGGAAGAATAATACATATATATATAAATACGCACACATGTTTACAAAATAAAAAAAAAACTAAAAAATATAAAAGTATACATATATATATATATAAGTTGAAAAATAAAAAATAAACACACGTATAAAATATATAGGTAGGCGTGTAATGTAAATCAAGCATATATATGTATATATATTATAAAAAATATGTGAATACCATATAAGGAAAATGCATATATATTATAAGAAAAATGCATGTGAATGAATATAGATAGAGATGATGATAGTAATAATGATAATATATAATATGATAATAATGTTAAAAAAATAAAAATAAAAATAGCCCCACAAAGTGTATTAAATCGAACGAAAGGCGAGAAAACAGAGACAAATTCGAAACAAATAAAAAAAACCAAATTAAATGCGCTGGAAACAATGGAGGACCAAAAGGGGAATTAACCCATCCCTCCTACATACAGCGCAGCACTGGGTTAAACCGTCACGCGATTAAATATTTGGGCCAAATTTAAAAGAAAAAAAAACTTGATTAAGACGCGTCACCAAAGGGGGAGGGCTAACTGCGCAATTTCCCCATTTAAGTGGAGATGCGCGGACCCACCCCCACCAAAACGGCGCCGTTTTATAATCATCATTTAAACAACACAAAAAACCATTCTTTTCTAATTTCATTTCCAACCCCCAGTTTTAAAAAGAACAGAAAGCTGTTTGCTTTCTCTCCCTCCTCTATTTCTCTCCGATCGACGGACCATGCCACAGTCATGGCGAACGAGCAGTGGCCGAAGGTGGGTTTTTAACCTCTTTTCTAACAACCGATGGAGCCCGAACCTTCATGGCCCTAAAGCCGCGGGAAAGAAACCCGAACGCCACCCGTTGCGGCCCGATTTGGGTGACCCGAAGGATTCCGACGACGGTACATGCGGGGGATTAGGGTTCGTTTTCTCCCTCCCCTCCTTTTCATTGCTTTCTTTTTATTTAACAGATTCGTGAAACAAAATAAAAATAGAAATAAAATGAAAACGATAAGTCAATAGACCAAAAAATATCCACCTTTGTTGTTCTTATTTCTGCTATTCAACGATGTGTTCCCCCTTTTCCTTTTTTCTTTTGTTTTTATATTTGATATGCGTTTTTTAAAGAAAAGAAAAATCCCCGAAGAGAGAAAAAAAGAGAAAAAAATAAAAAGCCGTCCCCTGTTGTTCTTGATTCTGGCTTTTTAAAGCCGATTCATTTCTCTTGTTTTTTGTTTCTGTTTTGTTTATTCTTTGCCCCCATCCCTCGCATGCTGCTTTTGCCGTTGTTTCTGTCTCTGTTGCAGGTCGTGGGCGCGGTGGACGAGGGGGTAGTGCGCCAGGCAGCCAATGGTTGGCCGATGGTGGGAAGCGGCGGCTGACAATGGTGGGAGCTAGGGCTTGCTGCTGGAATCTTTTAAGCAGATGGGCTGTTAGGGTTTTAAAATTTGGGCTCAGGTAGTTTTAGGATATTGGGCTAGGTTAGTTGGGTTTTGGGTTTAGCCCAAAATTGGCCTGTACACCTTTCGAGTAGTAACTAAAATATTACTTCTAGTCTTGTCATATCTTAAAACAGCTTGCAAGTCTTCTCAATCTCCATTATATCTTCCCACACACATCATCTAAATCAAGAAAAAAATCTTGTATCTATGATCTTTCACTTAAGGTTACCAATAAGGAAATCTAAAGTAACTAAATATTGGAGGTTAACAAGAAATCTAAAGAAAAAACCATTTAGTTTCTTTGTGTGCCTCCAATATATACAAGGTTAAAGCGTTTAACTATTAATCATAAGGTCAAATGTCAAGCTCTTCTTCTAAAGTTAGAATACTTAAAGTTTTGTTTCAATCAATATTTAAGTGTTTCAATTCATTTAGAAAATAACGATTTATATTTATTACTAGATTTTGATATTTTAAACAAAATTTTAGTATTTTTTGTGTTGATCATTTTTATGATTATATTTATATATAAACATATTTATAAGTGTATAATTAAGATATATTTTCATGTATATAATATTTATATTTTATTGATAATCTATAAAGTAGATTAGATATATGAAAAATATTTAAAGAATACTAATAAATTCGAAACGGTACATCAAAGAACACCGATAAAGGTACCTATAAGTATTAGATAAAGACAATAAATCTACTAATATAACATTACTAAATTTTATTATATGACAAATCTATACTATTATAGTAAAAAAATATTCCATAAGGGTTTTCTTACATTACATGTGTAAAGTTCCTTCGCACGACACATGTTAAGAATTTTTAAATCTTCCTTACTTGACACTTAAATGAGTTTTATATTTGACAAATGTCAAGATTATATTTTTATTTTTGAATGACATTTTTTTTAATTTTACAATTTTTTTTATAAAAAAAGTGTGATTGGATTATGTTAAGAATAAATAGCATCCTTGATCACATCATGGAGAAAAGATGATATTCTTCCATCCAACAAAGAAGGAAGTCTAAAATAACTGAATCTTAGAGGTACATAGGGAAACTAATTGGTTCTTGCTTTAGATTTCCAGATTCAGTTACTTTTGATTTTCTTCCATAGATATAAGGCAGACGATAATGGAGATTGAGTTTTAATAATGGCCATCCAAATACATGATTTGTTAGGTAGCTTCATGCACCTTTTTTACTTTCTTTGGAAACATAATAATGGGTACGTTTTATTTCCCAAGCACCTATTTTCCATAAAAAAGTATTTTTTATATTTAATGTGTTGTTAATTCATTAATTAACCTATTATTTCAAAAAGAAAAATAAATTAAGTTGATAAATGCTAATTAATTTATTTACCTAGTTATTTTTGTCACCCCAAATCTGACTAGAACAGTTCAACTCGAATCTAAAACATCACATTATTCACTTACGTGACCACGCTACAAACCACCATTCACACCATAATATTTTCATACGTAACTAACAATCAAACAATTAAGGATAGTCGTACAAGCCCTAATAGCATGCTTTATCCAACGAAACATTCAAACGATATCCAAGGGCAAATTCATCATTTTACTATAAACATATGAGAACATATATAAGACAACAAATTAGACATACATTCAGTTCTTAGAATTCTATTAAATACATTATTTGAAAGAATTAGTTTAAACTGATTAATATTTCTTATCTAATTTTAAAACCAAAGCTTTAAGGACTAAATCTTAAAAGAAAAACCACATAATATCAAAATAACCATATTTCAAAATCATTTGAGGAATTACGAAATAACATCTAAATCTTAAGCATGTAAATTATCAAAACCTTTCATAGTATTTTTGGACTCCAATTTCATTTAAAATATGCTGACTAAACTGCAAAGAAAACAAAACAACTCATAAACACTTAGCGTGCCACGTCATAATGATGCGATCACCACGTCGCGACATGAACTGGGAGGGGCTTCTTGTCACGACGATGCGACAATGGGCAACCCAACGTTGATCCCTCGTCGCAACGTCATTCCAACATCATCGTGATGACGCTTGCATTTTTTACAGAAACAACTAACAACTTGCAATTGTCAAGTTTAAACTCTACCTAACATACCATTTTGTGCATTTAGACATATTTCTTAATTTTAACAAGTCATATTACATACATACATACATCAATCGAAACATACTCAAATACATTATAACAATCAATAGCAAAATTTGACCTTTTAAGCTTATAGTTAAAAATTCAATTATTCAACATATCAAATCAACATATCATGTATTTCTAAAGGTCTTATACGTTCATTTTATACCATTTAGTCATTTTAAGCATGCCAAAACTCTCAAGCTACAGTTCAAAGCTTTATATTACCTTTCATCCATATTTCATGCAATATAAACACTTAGACTTCAACCAAAACATGTCATGCATCAACAACATCATTCACAAGCATCAATAGAACGCAAACCAATATTCAAAGTCCTCAACAAAAGTTCAAAAAGTCCATTCTTACAGTACCAACAAGTGAAGTCTATTCCCATAAAACCAATCCACATTGCCTTTATGTGACACCCCTAAATTGACCCTAGTCGAAAAGTGGTTTCGGGACCACAAAATCGAGTCATAAAAATAATTAACCGTCATAGTTGATGCTTATTATATGTATATATGCATGTCTGAAAATTTCATGTTTGAATTTTGTTAATTGTAAGTGAATTTTATTAAATAGGACTTATGTGAGAAAATTTAGAAATGTGTTAGGCAAATGTAAAGTGGCCTATTAATGCATGTTATGAAAATGAGGGGTTTGCATGTCAAATTACCCAAAATTAGAGCTAGTGGCCGGCCATGCTATGGGGTGAAACATGTTGGAAACATGTTGTGTTAGTGTGTTATGTTAGAAAGAATAAAATAAGAGGTTAGTAATAAAGAAATGAAAAGAGAGGGGTGATGAAAACAAAGTTGTCTCATCCATGCCCCCCCTCCATTGCCGTGAATTGAAGGAAGAAAAGAAAAGAAAAAAAATGTTCATCTTCTTCTCCTACCTCTCTCAAGCCGAAACTAACCAAGAAATGGAAGAAAGCACACCTAAGGCATTCGGCCATCTTGTGTGGGGAATTAAGGTATGATATCATGTGATTCTTTTGGAAATTTTGTGAAGTTGAGTTTGTTTTGGTGCTCATAACATGACCCATGTGTTAATTTTTGAGTTTGTGTTGCAAGAAACATTTGGTTATGTCCTTATATGTCAAATTGATGATAAATTTTTGATATTTGGTGAATGAATATGGGTTTCGGTCATGGTAGATAACAAAGAATGTGGTTGTTGTTCTTGTTAATTTGGATGAATTTTGGTGGATAGGTGCTTGAATCAAACAAATGATCATGTGTGTACACTAGGTGCTAGTTGAGAAGAATCGGTCACTATATTGGAGGCCATTGCCGAATATGAGTTTAGTTATTGATGAATGTGTTTTGAGTTGAAGGAATAAAAGAATGCTTAAAGATGTGTCACAACAAATTATATGTTAAGCTAAGGCTGTTAAATTATCAATCTTTCTTCCTAGCCGAATATGTGTTTATAAAGTTGAGTTGTTAAATAGATTTTGAAGTTAGCCCATGTATTTATTTTTGAATTTAAGAAGAATGATACATTCGACTATGCTTTGATGTGCTTGAATTGTTGTTATGTGAATAAATATTTGTTTGATGATATATATATATATGTATTCGGCAATGGGATAAAATGTGTATTAAGGTAAGTTTCATGGTGATTATGCTTGTGATGTTGGGTTAATATTTGGCATTGAGTAATGTGGGGTAAGGTGATTAATCGGCTATGAAATTAGCTAAATTGAATAGGTATGTTTAATGATATGCTTAGTATAATGTATGATCTTATAACTCGGTTTGGTATTGAGATAAAGGTTAGATGTATGATTGGATTTTGGTATGTGTTAAAATTGGTTAATCAAAGATTAAATGATATGTGATTGCCAAAAGTGACTGTTAAGTGAATAATATTAGTTAAGTACTTAAGCAATCTATTGTTTTACTTAAGCTTAAGAGCAAAGAGGATCAAAGTCGGATAGGGGAAAAGAGAAAGTAAACGAATAGCCGTGGACATCTAATCGTCGACCACTTCCGAGGTAAGTTTTAAGTGATTAAACGTTGAGTAAATTCAATCATAATAGGACATAATGAGTTGATTTAATAAGATATGATGTGGCCATAATATGTCTTAAACTCAAATGGTAAGTTCATAAGTGTTTGGACTTAGAAATTTAAGAGCAAATTGTAATAATTTGCTTTGGACAGCAGCAGTAACGTGATTTTAGAAAATCACTATAAATTGTTGGTGTGGAATTATAGGCTGAATAAAATATTTAATCAAAGCTTAGTTAGTCTAGTTTCTTATAAAAGAGACCGTGGAAGCAAAGAAATTTCCTATAAAGAGATATTTAAAGTTGTGTGAGACAGTGTCAGAATGACTCCGAAATCCCCTGTTCTGTTTTTGGAAAATCATTATAATTTGTACAAAAATGGTTATAAGATAAGATTTATATGCTTAGACTCCTTAATGAGTATGGTTTCAAATGAAATCAAATAGAACACATTATGAATTTTGTATAATGAAAAATTTGATTCGTAGTGAAGAGTGGTCAGATTAGTCAAACAGTGAAACAGGGGAAACTTTAAGAAAAATCTGGTATTGATTGGCCAAACCTAAAATTCTGGAAATTTTATGGATGGAAGATATACGAGTCTATATTCAGGGAAAATTAACGGCAAGTGATTTGGAGTTTTGTAGCTCCAGTTATAAATAATTTAGTGACTATTTCTCAGGAAAACAGCTCGTAGTGAATATGTGAATTTGTTGTAAATATGGATAAAACTTGTTTTAGTTGCTCATAAGCCATTGATTAAACCCATACGTGAATTCTATCGTGATATTGTAAAATGATATATGAGTGTTAGATGGATCTTTGATATTAAAATTTGTGAAATTGTAAGTTTATGAGTATTCGAATATGAAATGATATTATGGCGTGAAATTGAATTATTCATTGGAAAATGATTGATGTAGATTCGGCCAAGACAAAGTGTATACATGATAGTATATGTGGTATGTGAAGTATATTTGGATAATTGTGATGTGAATACACGAAAATTTATATTTTGATTTAGGATTTTATGTGTATATATGAGATAAGGCCGAATGGCCAATGTGATGAATGTGAACATGCATATATGTGATAAGGCCGAATGGCCAATGTGATGAATGTGAGTATGCATATGTGTTATAAGGCCGAATGGCCGATGTGATGAATATGAACATGCATATATGTGATAAGGCCGAATGGCTAATGTGAAATATGTATGAGATATGTATATGTGGTAAAGCCAAATGACTAGTGTGAAATATGTAGGCGATGTGCGTATATTGTGGCCGAACGACCAAATGTGAAAGGTGTGTATTATTAGATATTTGATGAGGCAAATGAATTACAAATATGACAGTCGATGTGAATGTTGTAACATGTGATTAAATGTACATGAAACTTGGAAATATATTCCGGGTAAGACCCGATGACTACGTGTGGAGATTATGTCCGGGTAAGACCCGATGACTACGTGTGGAGATTTTGTCCGGGTAAGACCCGATAACTTCGTGTGGAGATTTCGTCTGAGCTAAAGGTCTCGCCGATAATCCGAGTAGAGGTTAAAGCTATAAGACTTCGCAATAAGAATTGCTTATAAATATATTCAATGCGAAAGGTTAAACAGGTATGTACTCCAAGTTTATATGTGAGCTTGATTTGAACTAAATCATAAGGTAGTTATGTGATGCATAAGAGAGCAATCTATGAGACTATTCCTATGATTATGTGACATCGGATCAGTGTGAGAGGTTATGTGAAATCATACAATATATCTATGTCACATGAGCTCACTTTTATGTGAAAGTTTATCTGCCTATTGCATACGATGAGATGTGCATATTCGGTAAAGGGATGGTATGCCCGAAGGAAGAGTGCAATAAAAATACGAACAACTATGTTATAATTTGATTGTTATCTGTTGACACTGCTTAAAACTTACTAAGCATTGTAATGCTTACTCCGTTTACTTTGTTTTCTCTGTTTTATAGATCTCATTGCGAAGCTACAGGCTCGGGGATCGTCAGCAACTAGTCACACTATCGCTATCCACTGCTTGTTACTGTTATGTTTAGAATTATTTTATGGCATGTATAGAATAGACTAGTGGCGGAAGAATGTTTTTGGTTAATGTATATAAGCCATGCGAAAATGGCATCTTTTGAATGTTTATTTAAAGAAGTTTAAATTCTATCCCTGGCTGTGCTTAGTACTTATTTGAATGAATGATCTTTATTTCAAGAAAAAGTTCAAAATTTTACTGTTCTGACATGAGTTACAAGTCCGGTAATGCCCCTTACCTATTCCGGCGACGGTTACGGGATAGGGGTGTTACACTTTATTTAAAGAGTTCAAAAACTTCAACATATACTCAGCCACTATGCCTTAAATGGATCACTTTGCTTGCCCACTTCCTGCTCCTCAGTAGAATTATTTCTCTACAAAATATTGAAACACGAGTGTGAGCTTTACAAAGCTAAGTGAATGCTCAAGATTGCTACAATGAACCACATTATCCAAGGTTAATAAAAAGCATAATAGTTCATAACACTTTTAAGCATGATACAAACAATTCAATAATGATATATTGACTATTTGTAACTTGCAAAACATTTAGGAAAACACATTTCATTGGATAAACGGATCTCCTTATATCACCTCACTATGACTAAAAAAGTATAACATGTCCCAAATAAAATATAGCATAAAGCTAACACTCTCTAACACATCAACATATCCCAATGAATGTAGTCAAGACTCAACATTCCCTTATATCTCCAACATGTCCCATATATCAAACAGATGTGTGAATACTCAAATCCTATGACATATCATCTATATTCGATAACTCAAGAGGTCACAAGGCCAACATATCAATTTATACACAAATATTTACTATCTTATGCACATTTACACTTGTACATATTCAACATGTTCACAACATTATCTCATTAACTTTTAATGCACTTTCAAGCAACATGTATAAAAACATCATCAAGAATCAGAACCTAACCTTGATTGAGGAAGGAAAATGAATTGAAGCTTGGGTTCCTTGATAATCCTTCAAAGAAGAATGAGAAAATTGACCAATAAATTAAGAGTTTTCTTAAAATTTGAGTATTTGGGAGGTGAGAAAATCAAAATGACTTGTTGTTTGGAGAGAAAAATGCATAGATTTGTGTTTGGCAAAAATTTCAAATGAAAGGACAAGGGAGAGAAGAAAAGTGAGGGGGTTTTAACAAATTAGATTAATTGCTTTTGGGCAACTCTCAAGTTTGACCCTTTTAACAAATTAGTCCTCTTTTAATTAAAATCCTTTTTTCTTAATTATTTCTAAATCCATATTTTTTTTAAAAAATCGTTTTAAAAATATTAGGCCATCAATTTTCAAAATTAATTTTGGGATCCAATTGGATACATGTATGTTTGTCTTTATATGGTTTTCGATTGGATACCCTGTCCACTAACCCGAATTTACTAGACCGAATTTTGGGATGTGACAGTTTTCTTTATTATTTCAACTTTTCTTCAATCTCCCTCATAGTTTTTTACTTTTTCTCAAAAGTTTTTTAATTTTCTTTCTCACCATTGGAATTTCTCTTATTAGCCAGGTATATATCAATTATTTTTTCTTCTTTGTCCTCATACTTCTTCACTTGACGAAAAAAGTACTGTTTTTTTTTGTTGCACCAGATCCAAGTCTTTGTATTAGAGAATGGATGACAATTTTTTTTAAATTTCTCCGGTGCTGCCTTAGAGGCCGGTACCCATTAAAAAATCATTTTTTTAAAACATATCGGTATCGCCAAAAAGAATTGAGGCATCAAAAAAATATTTGACATGCTTTTAAAAAAATAAAAACGACGGTGCCGCCGTTGTCATTGATGACATATTAAAATATAATTTTTTTTCTTTTTCCCTCATAATATGAGTATTTTAGCATGACATGTATGCATATTTTTATTGATGCCTCCAATGTCAACAATGATACCTGAAGAAATTATTATTATTTTAAACAGGGCAATGATCAGTTACTTGTTAGGAGTGGTGTCACCAATGATAATAATGACACCGAGACTTACTATAACACATAGGTCTTTCTTATATATGATTTTGCAAGTGGATCATTTTGTAAGTAATAAAACATTTTGGGTGAATTAAGAAAAAAACCAAGTATAATGTATCAAATTTATTCCCCTTTTAACCCCTACCTATATTTTCCATAAAACAAATTTGAGCCACCAGTAAAAAGGAATCACCGACTAAGGGTATTTTCGCCCTTTCGCCCATGTTCATGGCTCTCCTTAACTGTCTCTCTTAGTTTGCAGAGCTACCTATATATATACACATATAAATGAAGTCTCCTCAATTTCCCTCTCCGTCAAAGATTCATCTCCCATACTCTAAATTTCTCTCTTTTCCTTCTTCTATCAAAACGTTCTATCTCTGTAATTTTGTTTTCGATTGCTGTATCTGGATTTTGATTGATTTCTCTCCAACTTGTAAGTTAAAAAAGTTCTCTCTTTTTCAGTGTCATTTGTTGGAAAGATCAAATGTGATCCATGATCGTGTTTGTTTGGAAATTTGGTGTTCGTTTTATTGATTGAGGTCATTTTATGATTTGGGTATTTCTTAGCTTTCTTAGATCTGTTATTAAAGGAAATTTTATGTCTTGGATTGGATTACTATTTTTGCTGCTACTTTGGCTACATTTATTTGCTTATTAATTGGATGGATCTGGACCTCTTTCCCTTGCTATACATACTGGAATTGGATTTAAAAAGATTTGACTTTTATTTTCTTAACACATTCTAAGTAGTAATCTTTTGTTTGTATTGGATCTGGTATTATGATGCTGTTATAAACTTCTTGATCATTTTCTTCTTTGTTTGTTGAACTTTGATTGCAATTATTGACTATAAAAAAAATGGGAGTTTTAGATCATTTTATTATTTGGATAATGAAATGTTTGAATAATGCTAGGCAAATTCATACAAAAACAGATTAGAAAACAATATGGCAATGTGATTTGATTTCACTGTATGATATGATCCACCTATGCTCCCTGAAGATCTGTTTTTAAGGTTGTTTTTGCTTACATGTATGTTTGTCTGTATATGGTTTTGGACTTGTACATGTAATACATAGTCCTAGATTCTATGTTTACGTTTTTGTGTATTTGTTTATGCAAGTTGGTGATGATTTTTATTATATTTTTTCCATACTTCTGAAGTTAGGTTGTATACTTCTTTTTTTTTTTTGTAGAATTGAATATGGCTTCTTATAAACCCAAGAATATCCTGATAACTGGGGCTGCTGGGTTTATTGCATCTCATGTTGCCAATCGGCTTGTTCGGAACTACCCTGAGTACAAGATCGTTGTACTTGATAAGCTTGATTACTGCTCAAACACAAAAAACCTCTTTCCTTCCAAGTTATCCCCAAGCTTTAAGTTTGTGAAGGGGGACATTGAAAGTGCTGATCTTGTTAACTATCTTCTTATCACGGAGTCTATTGACACAATAATGCACTTTGCGGCACAAACTCATGTTGATAATTCATTTGGGAACAGTTTCGAGTTTACGAAGAACAATATTTATGGCACTCATGTCCTACTTGAAGCTTGCAAAGTCACTGGTCAGATTAGGAGGTTCATCCATGTTAGCACCGATGAGGTTTACGGGGAGACGGACGAGGATGCAGTTGTTGGAAACCATGAAGCTTCCCAACTTCTCCCAACAAACCCATATTCTGCAACAAAAGCTGGTGCTGAAATGCTTGTTATGGCATATGGGAGGTCATATGGATTACCAGTAATTACGACCCGTGGAAACAATGTTTATGGTCCCAATCAGTTTCCGGAAAAATTAATTCCCAAGTTTATCTTATTGGCAATGAGGGGGAAGACTCTTCCAATTCATGGGGATGGTTCTAATGTGAGGAGTTATTTATACTGTGAGGATGTTGCTGAAGCATTTGAAGTCATTCTTCACAAGGGTGAAGTTGGTCGTGTTTATAATATTGGCACGAAGAAAGAAAGGAGAGTGATTGATGTAGCCAAAGATATATGCAAACTTTTCTCGATGGATCCTGAGACAAGCATCGAGTTTGTCGAAAACAGACCGTTCAATGACCAGAGGTATTTTCTTGATGATCAGAGATTGAAGAACTTGGGATGGTCCGAGCGAACTGTATGGGAAGACGGGTTGAAGAAGACCATAGAATGGTACACTCAAAACCCTGATTGGTGGGGTGACGTGACTGGTGCGTTGCTTCCTCACCCGAGAATGTTGATGATGGCTGGAAGTACACACTTCGATTCCGAGGACAGCAAAGAGACATCATATGTAAGTGGTCCCAATCAGACCCGAATGGTGGTTCCAACCCCCAAGGGTGGTAGCTCTCCCCAAAAACAATCCTTGAAGTTCTTGATCTATGGCAGGACCGGCTGGATAGGTGGTTTACTTGGTCAGTTATGCGAGAAACAAGGTATTGCCTTCGCATATGGAAAAGGACGCTTGGAAGATCGTTCATCACTCAATGCAGATATTCAAAATATAAAGCCGACCCATGTGTTTAATGCTGCTGGTGTTACAGGCAGACCTAATGTTGATTGGTGTGAATCTCACAAAACAGAAACAATTCGTGCCAATGTGGCTGGTACTTTAACCTTGGCAGATGTTTGCAGAGACCATGGGCTGTTGATGATGAATTTTGCTACCGGGTGTATATTTGAGTATGATGCTGCACATCCTCAGGGCTCTGGCATTGGATTTAAAGAGGAAGATAAACCCAATTTCATTGGTTCCTTCTATTCAAAAACCAAGGCTATGGTAACTACTTTAGATATCTTTCATTTGATTCTAGTTTTGTTTGTGTGCTCATAAACTATCTCCAATATTTTCCAGGTTGAAGAGCTGTTCAAAGAGTATGACAATGTCTGCACCCTTAGAGTTCGAATGCCAATCTCATCTGACCTAAACAATCCACGCAACTTCATCACCAAGATTTCACGCTACAACAAAGTGGTCAACATTCCCAACAGCATGACAGTCTTGGACGAACTTCTACCGATATCGATCGAGATGGCAAAGAGGAACTTGAGGGGTATATGGAACTTCACAAACCCTGGGGTTGTGAGCCACAATGAGATCCTCGAGATGTACAAGACTTACATTGACCCCAAGTTTAAGTGGGAAAACTTCACATTAGAAGAACAAGCCAAGGTGATCGTTGCACCCCGAAGCAATAACGAGATGGATGCATCCAAGTTGAAGAAGGAGTTCCCTGAGTTGTTGTCAATCAAAGAATCACTGATTAAGTATGCCTTTGAACCGAACAGGAGAACCTGAGCTTATTAAGCAGGTTTCAGCTTATAGATCCTATACTTTCTGCACCTAATATTTTATGACCGGGAATATCTTTTAAGCTTCACTCTTTTGCTACCGTTATCTTCCACCAAATTAGTTTACTTGAGCTACAAGGTATTAACCTATGTTGCTTAGACTCTTCGTTTTTTTGGAGTATACATGTCCAATCCATATTTTGAAGTATAAATATCTATGCTCAATACTCAGATTTGAGTTCTGTAGGTATCAGGTCAGGTGTACTATTTTTTGTATTTTGTTAGTTGAATTTTTTCGGCTTTTAACACTCTTGTACTGGTTTCTAATGGAAGATATTGCTTTATTGCATAAAATCTGATATTTCAATTTCTTTTTCTATTTTCAATCTTTTTTTTCTCTTAAGAAATAAAAGAAACGAAAATACTATGCAAGTTACTAACTTACTATATGCACTTAATATGACTGGAAAAAGAAAATCTTAAACATTTATTTTGTGTATTGCAATTGCAATGCAAACCATTCTTGTGAAAGTCCAATTTTGTTCAAAAAAATGTTTTAATTTTACATTTAAACACACTACTAGCCTTTTAATTTTAAATTGTTAAACCAAGAATGCAAAGTACAACAGCCGTTTTAACTTGGTCAAATAATACTTAAAACTCTATTTTTTAAACTAAAAAGTAATTTGCTTAATAATTATATTTCTCGAATATTAATTCAATGATTAACATATAATTTCTTTTAATAAAAAATTTGTGGGGATTCAAATATTTTTTTCTTCAATATTATATTAATTTAAGACAAATATTATATAGAGTACAAATGTTATTAGAGGTATCTATAAATTAGATCGTTTTTATGAGTCGGTTTAAGGTATAATAAAATAAAATTTGATTACATATATCTTAACTATTAACTTTAAGTAAAATAACTACATAAACCATAGCAAATAGTTGCTTGAATTGGGGCTTTGCTATATAAACATTTCGTTCTTATTATCCTACAAATGTACATTCAATTTAAGCTCCTAAAGGAAGAACTATAATACCGTAGCCACATTGAAACACCATTATCAAATATAAAATAACAGCTTATCCAATTTTTTGATTATGACCCAAAGCTCAAGTGCTTCAATGCAATCAGATGCAATCTTTATTAGCTTAGGAAAAGATCCATGTACCTTGCATGAGAAACCCATCAAAATAAGGGCACTTGCAAAACCAGCAACATAGGAAAATAATTTAACAGAGGCTTACCAAGAAGGGGAGGATTGGATCAATTTGCTTCAACGTAAAGTGGTAGAGCATAATGACTTGACGATGGTGTTGCATCTATTACGTTGATAACGGTAGTATATCATTAGAGATGTATAGAGAATTAGAAATGTTTGTTTAAAGAGATAAAGTTGAATAAGACACGCACCATCAGATTGTGTCCTTAACCAATCTCGTGTGCATATCAAAGCCTGTTGAGTATCAGGAGGCGGTGAACTTTGATTGCTATCAAGCATCCGACCTCCAGCATTGAATGCGAACTCCTGTGCAACGGTTGACATAGGAGTTCCTAGAACATCACGTGCCATCATCGACAAGATTGGATACCTTGGTGTGTGAACTCTCCACCAATTTAAGATATTGAAGTCACAGTTACAAGGAAACACGGGCTCATCTAAATATTTTTCCAAGTCCGATATTGCAGTTTGGCTCTGAGATGTCTCATGGAGGAATTTGTCGAAGCCCTTTAGTCTATCTCTAGTATCATTACTACTGCTAGGTAAGCTACTGCCAGGCAAAGCTGAACCCTGATCAATCAAAGTTGAGCAGATAGAGTATGCATTAAAGAGTTCCTTGATACCATCAGATGCTTCTTTGATTCGTTCTAAAGCAGTACTGCCGTAAATTTGGGAATAGTAATACTCAACCAGCTTCATCTTGAATCGGGGATCTAAGATAGCTGCTACTGCCAACGCTAAACTGCACTTGCTCCAATATTTATCAAACTTGGCTTTCATCTTTGTTGCCAATGAACTAAGAAAAGCATCCGAGCTCTTGCACCATTCAATCAATTGGATGTGGACGTGACAAATTTCAGGGAAGTATATATTTGCAGTAGGACATTTGTTGCTGGAGAAGACATTAATGATTTCAATCAATAGTTTCAAATAGCTGACAATGGAACTTGCACGTTCCCACTCTTCATCACTCAAAGCAAAATCAGGATCAAGCTCTGGCAAGTGATGGAACACATTCCTGTATTCTACAGCAGTCTCGAGCATCATGTATGTTGAATTCCATCGTATAGGATAATCAAGAACTACGATCTTGTGGTTGTCAATTCCTTGTTGCTGGGCAATCTCATTGAACTTCCCTAGTATTGATTGTGAACTTTTAACATATTTAACACTTCCTCGAATCTTTTGGATCACCACTTGGAGAGCTTCAATGGCATCTTGAGCAATTGAATTTAAAACATGTGCAGCTGAGCGCACATCTAATAATTGCCCATTGCTTAAACGTGGCCTGCTTTCAGAAACCTGATCTTTTATTCTCGAGACAATGTCATCATTAGTCGAACAATCATCAAATGTCATGGCAAACAACTTACAGTCTATGTCCCAATCCATCAGACACTTGATAATTACATCTGAAAGCATGTCTTCGGTATGAGAAGAATCAAGTGTTAAGAAATTAAGAATCTTCTTTTGTAGTTTCCATTCATCATCAACATAATGCGCTGTCAAGCATACGTATTTAGAATTCTCAGGGGAAGACCACATCTCAATGGCGAGGTTAATTCTGCCTTGCAATTTACTTAAAATATCATAAATTCTCTGCTTCTCCTTCATATAAATTTCCACACAAGACAGCTCAATGGTGCTATTATGGACAACATCAAACAATGGCTGCATATTCTTGACAAATACCTTGAATCCAACTTGTTCAACCATGGCTAAGGGGTAGCCATGTAATATAATCATGCGGGCAAGATCTAACCGACTTCTCTCTGGGTCGAACCAACTGCTTCCAAGGTTGAAAGCTTCATCCTTTCTCTGGTCCTGCTCATACTTGACAATAGTGGGCTTCATATAGTCCTCCTTTCTTTGCCCTTCATCGTAACTGATATTTGCAATGGTAAGGGTATTTTCTTTTTTCCTTCTCTTTACTGCAAGTAGTTGGGAAACATCATAGTTCGATCTTTTCAAGCACCGCATTAAGTGATTTCTCAGATGGGTGGTTCCACTATTACTCGATCCACTTAATTTCTTGTTGCAATGAACACATACTGCGTAACATATGTTGGCTTTCTTAACCCTTTCAAAGTGGTTCCACACAACAGAAGTCAACCTCTTTGGTTTCTTAGCAGTGGATTCATTAGCCACTTCCATTGCATAGGCTCAAGATGAACCAAAGCCTGCATATTTAACACAAAGTCATATGACAACATAGTTGCCTTTTGAAAAATAAAGAAAATACTTCACAACACAAATTCAGGATGAGAAACATCAAATGTGGAACAAAAGAATCATTGAATATTATCAAATAATCCTAAAATGCAAGCGTAGTTATATCATTAGGTGTTAATAAAAATTATATTGAATATCAATAATAGGGGAAAAAAATGTGCTGCAACATGCAAATTGGTGTAGCTTTAATAGCATTTTAGTTGTCTTCAATCTTGTAGAAGAAAAACTATATTACAAATTTGCATCTAGGATAAGTGGAAGTGCAGAAAAAAAAAACTGAAACTTTAGGAGAGTAGAGAAATAAACAAAACCGCAGGAGAGAAGTTACACGATGTGAATTCAATATTTAATTGTTCGGATTGCAAACAACAGACATATCGAGAAACCACGAGTTTACATGCAATAAGAGAGCCTGTGAACATGATTTGCCCCCCACCTCCCCCCCCCAAACAAAAGATATATATATTTATACTGGAAACGTCAAACAGAATTTCATTATTTACTTCCAATTTCTTCTCAAATCACCCCCTCCGCCCCCCCCCCCAAAAAAAAAAAACAACACTCGCGCATACACTCTTCAAGAGAAATGAAAAGTAGGTTAAGAGAGAATTACTAGTGATGATTTATTTTCCCTCTTCACTTCTATCTTAAATCTGCCATCAAATGAAAATAATTTCACAAAATCTCTCTATTGGACCAGTGTCAATAAAAAGACACGATAAAGCGGAAATCATGTTCAAATTGATAGTAACATATCGGTCATCTTCATTTTCAATAACTCAAATCCGAAAATTAGGAGAGGCTCTAAGCCACCTTGAGGCAAATGTTTTAATCATATCTTAGTTCTTTCTCTATATAAGTATTTAATACGAGGCTAATAACAACAAGCCAAAGGAAGAACTCATAATAGAAAAGCTTAAGAGTTTGGGATTTCGTCCAGCAGGTACCAACGGAAATTAAAACTTCTTTAGCTACCCTCTTTAATTACTTGAAGAGATATTATTTTCCAAATTAGCATGTTTCCATTGTAATCTATAAACTCTTATTCAACTAAACAAGCAATTCTTTTTTTTTTTTTCCTCTTGGAATGATATTTATCTAGAGCTTTTACAAGAACATATGGATTATGACCCTTGATAAAAGAATTAAACACACAAAACAATATTTTAAAAACCCACAAACTACAGAAAAAAGAAACAATTAGAAATGAAATACTTAAAGAAGCAAACTTTTAGCCAAATTCGTAAAGGGAAAAGAAAAGAAAAGAAAAGAAAATGCTCTAAATTATAATAAATATTATGAAGAAAACAATATAAACCCAACAGAGATGAAAATGTAAAAGCTACCAAAATCAAACACGATTGAAGATAAACAATTCTAAAAAAACCCAAACTTTTAATTAAATTCTTTTGAAAAAAAAAGGGTTCTTCTAACGAATTAAACTCAAATATAACAAAATCCCAACAAAAGTAAACGCTGAAAAGCACCAAATTTACATTCAATTCAGATAAATAAAACTCAATAGACCAAGCTTTTAAATTAAAATTAAAACCCATCAAGAGAAATTTTTTTATTTAACATAATAACAAAGGGGTTCAATCAAAATTCGAGTAAATAAGACACATAATATTAAACCCAGAAAAAAAGAGAGGAAATTCTACCCAGATAACCAGATTGTTTAGCAGAGAAAAAAAGCTTAGCTCCAAAGGTTGGTCCAACCGGATGATCCGAGAAGGGTATTAGGGTCTGGATTCTGTTGATTACAGACAAAAAAAAACAAAAGGAGAGAGGGAGAGAGTGGATCGGAGTTTGGACTTTGGATTATGGAGGAGAGGTTGGGTCAAGATCCGAATAAGAGTTTGGGTGGATCTGTTGCTGAAAGACACTTGTTTATTTAGGGGGAAATACCAAAAACAGCCCCTATACTTTGTTATGCTTCCTGGATAACAGCCCATTTTTTTGTTAAAATATACTCCAACTCCCTGTACTCTATTCAGATTTAGTCCCATTTTATATCTAAGAATTTAGTTCATCTATTTTTCATTCCATTAAATTTGTTGAGGTAATATTTTGAAATAATAATAATAGGAATAAACTCATTTCATAGCCACGTAACAATATTGCAATTATCAAATTTTTTTTACATGGCTAAAAAGAAAACATCACATAATTTTGATTGACTGAGTCTTAAATTGATTGGTATAAACATAATTGCATGTGTAAGAAGGCATAGGTTCGAACATACTAAAATACCTTCATTTTCCTATTTTAGGGTCGGGAATGAGCTATAGATAATTTTAAATATTCTATAAAAAATGGATAAAGTATTTAGTTGAGTTTACAAGAGAACTTAATATTTTCAAAACTAAATTTAATAATTTTCAAACTAAGATAATTATATATACTATTTTTTCTGTCCATGTTTTAATTTTTTATTTTAAATAAAACCAATATGTATAGATATATATAGGATTTGAACTCATACTAATTAGATTAAAAATCTTTTAAACTTACCATTTAACTAACGTTTTAGTTTACTTGCTTTATATATTTTTATTTTAATATGCACAATTTAATATAACTTTTCTTTTTTATTGTCCTACATAATTTATTTGTTATTATTAATTAGTTTTATATATATATTATAATTGTTTTTAAAACATATCTATGTGTTTTAAATATGTGTTTTTCATGTGTATTTGCTTGTGATAGAGTTTTGACATTTTCTATTTTGAAAAAAAACTTAATTTAATATATAAATGTAATATAATAAAGGGAAATTTTTTGTGGAAACCAAGCGTGTTTGGACCAATTTTATTTATTTAATATATAAATATATACAAACGCTTATGTGAAAAGAGGACATCTAAAATTTTGCTTAATAAGAAAAAGGAATGGTGGGGTGAAAGGAAAAAAGAAAAAAATGTGTAATTTTTTTTTTTGGCTTAATGTTAAAATCTTGGGTAAACTATGCGCAAGGACACTAAATATTACTAATTTATACTTTAGCTACTCAACTTTAAAAAGTTATAAAATGGTCATTGAATTATTTGAAAGCTTTTATTTAAGTCACTGAGTTGTTAGTTGTTGTATGGTCTTCTTTGTTTGCACCGCCTACACCAATCAAAGCTTTCTGCCCCTTTTCTTCTACAGTTTATTTTTTTTATGAAATAATTTTGAATGCCATGGATATGCAAATCCAAAAAGTTTTCTTGTCCGATCTCTGACATTGATCGTCAAATTGACTTGAATATAAGGTGTATTCTTCTACTCATTGAGGGGTACTGATTCCATCATATGATCATCGAATCATCACTTGAAGCTTGTTAATTAGATTTTTTTTGTTTTAAAAAGAAAAAAAGAAAAGAAAACTCAACAATCCAATTACTTAAATAAAAGCTTTCAAATAGTTTAGTGACTTAAATGAAAACTTTTGAATAGATCAGCGACCATTTTGTTACTTTTTAAAGTTGAGTGACTAAAACGTAAACTTACTAACAGTTTAGTACATTAGGTGTAGTTTACCCTAAAATCTTTTGTCAATTTGACCCTTATTCTTTGTTTGAGCTAAATTTGGCTCTTAACATTTTAAAATAAGTTGAACTTGACAATCAACCTTTCAAAAAGAATTAAATTATTTTTTTAATAAAAATATCGACTAAAATATTAAAATTTTAAATATGATAGCCTATATGGCAATGCACATATATTTCATGCTAACCTTTTTGAATTTTATGAACTTTTATATTGTTTTTGAATTTTGAATTTTGAATTTTTTTAAATATTTTTATAATTTTTAATTATTTATTAACTTAGTATATAAAACAAATAGTGTCATATTAACATAAAGCATATGTGATCTACCATACGAGTTATTACACCAACATCATTAAAAAAATTAATTTTGTAGTAAACATTTCCATTTAACTTTAAAACATAATTATTAAATTGACAAAATATATAAATATTCATTCTACCTAAATTTATTATTAGGTAAGTATACGAATCTTTTATGCGTTCAGATATTTGTATATTTATGTAAAATATTTTCTGAATTTATTTTTTAATCTATTTTTTTCATCTTATATTTTTTCATATTTTATCGTAATAATTGGATTTAATTTTTTAAACATTAAAATTTTTAATAGATAAAAAAAATCCCCTAATGATTTAATTTAAAGAAATCTTGTAAATAATATATTCGAAGTAGTTGGATCATAAGTTAAGTTGTCACATCCTTTCCTGGATCAATTTAACATTCTTCTCAGAACATATTATTTATTTATTTTTAATGATATATTTAAAGACATCGCCAATATATTTACTTATAGATCCATTTAATAATCCTACCTAGCAAGATTCTTTTAAAAAATAATAATAATGTATCTAAAATTTTTGGTACGATTATACATAAATCAGTTTAAAATCCATACATATTTCTTAATAATGATCATAAATTTAATATTTATATCCCTTTAATAGCATTAACCAGCACCGACGAAATTTGGAAAGGGTTCGAATTGGTCCCTTTGGAACCATTTCTCTTCGTTTTACACCATATGAAAAAACACACACAAATATGACATGTATGTATGAAAATATCAAATTTTATATAATATAAATTATTAATTTATCAAAAATTTTATAAATATAAAACATTTTAAATACGATTATCATGAATATATTAATCTATGTTTTCATTATTCCATGCGCATTTTCCCTCACAACATTGATATATACATTATTTGCAAGAGTTAAAAGCTTGGCTTAATTGAAACCCTCTTTCTTACCATCTAAGAGAATGCCAATAACAGAAAATGAAATTTTCTTTAACCACTAATTGTCTATCAAATTTCTATCTTTGTCTTTTACGTTAACAGCTACGCTTCATCCACACAAAGGGTATCATGCAACTCTAGAAAGGTAAAAAGAAACAGTACAATACCTGTGATTTTGTGAGTCTTACATGCAATCAGCTGTTGTTTTAGTTCATTCTTTTGTTCTTAGCCGATGATAAAGCCCATGATTTGGGAGTCTACAACCTGGAAAACTCAAAGATTTCGTTGAAATTCAGCTGATGAACAATAAGGTTAAATTGAACATACCTATATATACTTTTTGCTTGCTTACGTAAAGAGATTAGTGCGGTTACGAGAGGGCTGTGGCCGCTTTATTGGAGAGATTATAAAGTTCCTTAAAATCGTTGAAGGATTAGCAGCAGCAGTTGGTTCGAAACCACCAGGGTGGCCAGTAGCCCTTCTGTTTCCAACATTACCAGGAATGGCCACTGGTTTTGATGGTGAGTCACTTGAAATGTCAAAAGGACTGGCGTTTGAACTAGTTTGTTTTACTGGCCATATGTATTCTCGAGGCCCTGGAGTTCCGGGTGAAAAAATGGACCAATCTGCAGCAAATAAGTTAACTGGCTAGGGAAATATTTAATTAAAAAAGACTCAGAAAAAAACTGGACTGAATATGTTCCTCCAACTCTTTCATTTTTCTCGGATACCGGCTTCAATACCAGTGTCCGATGCATATTCAGACATATCCTCCAATTTTGGTCATGTCTTTATCGGGCACATGCCCGTATTATGACACACTGACACTCGAGCCCGAATAACATATCAATCAGAATATCGAGATCAAAGGAAACATTTTAACCGTATAAAAGGGTTTAGTAAACATTTTTCAGCTGGTTGAATGATGCTAATTTAGTATTTTATACAACTTAGGTGCCAATTCAAGGTAAGTGCCTTCACTATCCCTTGGTTGCTATTATAAGAAAATAATAAAAGATCATTATTACCTTTTCGAATAGGCTCTCTGCTATCCACCACGTTAGCTGCTGGATTTGAGAATAAATCAGGCTCATTTCGGGCATAGAAATTTTTTGAAGGTTGGATGGCTGACCGTTTCAGTGACTCGTACTCACTCCTCAATTGATCATACATTTCATCAAGTTTTCTCTTCTGTCTGAAATTTTGGACAAAATGCAGATTAGCAGCTTCAAGAAGCATGATATAAACTATGACAAAAAGAATTAACAACTTCAAATAAAATAATATATATTTACCTGGATTTCTCAGAGAACTTCTCTTGGAGCTCTAGCTTATCTTTTGACAAACTCTGATTTTCCTGTTCCATCATCTGACACCTTTTGGCCATTTTCTGATATGCAGTATGCACCTGCTCCAGTTTCTCTGAGAACTTTTCTTGCATTGCCTCACATTTCTGCCGGCACTGAGCTACAATTTTGTTCATCTTGTACTGCATTTCTAGATCCTTTTGCCCAACGTAAAACATCACACTTCTGTATGCACTCTTCATTACTAATTTCATTAAGGAAATGCGTGTGTGAAAGGGTTCTTTCTTGTTCATCCGAATCTATTCTGTATTTTAGTTGCAAACTCCTTCAAACGAAATAGAACATACAATCAACTAATGAATTCCTCTTATTTTGGTAGCTCTGCACCGTCTGATACAATCAGGTTTCAGGACAAAAAGATCATATAATTGGGAGGAGAAAAAAAGGTCTATATTATGAAGGATACATATCTGTGGAGAAATACCAGCCATTGCCATCTGCAATAAAACGCATCATAGTAGTGAACAACAAACAATTAGACAAACTAATAAAGCAGCACCAAAATGGAAGGCAAAGAAAAACTGTAGCATGGTGTAGAACAGTAGACTTAACTAGCTGTGAATAACAATTCAAGTGAAGCATTGGCTTACGTTTATCCATTCATCATTTGGGTTGATATCCACAGGTTTCATGAGGCTGAGAATAAAAGTTCCCAAATTAGCTAAGTAGAGTTGAAAATAATAAGATACAACATACAAGTAAATAAAACTGTAAGCTATGCAGAACAATCCTAACCCTGGTGCTTGATAAATAATTAACGATAACGGGTAATCTTGTCTCTTATATGCATTAGGTAAATAGTCTACAAACTAGTGACAAGAGAAAAAGGAAATTCTAGGGCAAATCATTAGTGCCAAACTGCTAATTAAACAAAATTCTGGAGAGCATTACAATGACCATCTTCCACCAGATGAAAATTCTTACCTCTTAGAGAGAACTTCATCACAAATGGGACATGCTGCATCATTGCTAAGGATCTTGCTCGCATCTTCATTGCCTATTTACAATGTCAAGGAATATGTGCAACGCACACTGTATATCTAATAGAAAGGAAAAGATCTAAAATGCATTTGGATACACAAGAGGTGACCACACTTGGTGGAAACGGCTCGCCCTTCAAGTTCACGCCAGCATGCATTGCATCTCATTTCAGTTGATTTTCTGAGTTTTCAATTCTAAACTGTACCTGCACATCAGAACCAGTAATCGGGACAAGATTCTTTAGGCCTACATTAACTTTCAAGTCAATGTCTGCTTGCTATAATTTGTTATAAGGAAAACAAAGGTTTTGCCCCAGTGAGCAAAGAACTCATGGCGTTAATCAAATATTAGCCGAATCCTCCATTTGCCTGTTATTTTAGTCTCTTGTTTGCTTCCTTTAAAATAAATAAAATGGGTGAACGGAAAATCATGATTTTCGTCGTTTAAGTTTTTTTCATTTTATTTTAATTTCTTTCAGAACAGATGATCAAATACTAACAAACATTTAAATAAGCACCAGATACTGAAATGTCAAGAAGAAAACTTTTAAATTTTCTGGAGAATTTAAGGGAAATTTTAAATCATAAATTATCCATGATCAAATTTTGATAATGAATCATCGGATTTCCGGGAATATGTTTTTAATAAAACATCAAGAAAATCATGGAGTTTCATTTAATCAGAAAAAATAGACATTTACTTTGATCTCAGTTCTGACATTACCACGAGGCTCGATCAAATTAGACGAACATTCTCGTTTCATGAGATCCCAAACATTGAAATGAGAACCAGAGATCCCAAACATTGAAATGAGAACCAGTGGTTCGAGGTTTTCAAAATTTTCTTCTTTTTGTCTTCCTGATTTTTCTTAACAACCAAACAGAGTAACAATTACCTTTTTTATCAGTCAAGTTGGTCGGGAATTCCGTCGAAAACTGCAGATTCTCTACGTAATTGATCAAACCTCACTGAAAACCCTAGAAATTCAGAGAATAGTGATTAAAACTTAAGAAAAATTCAAAAAAAAGAAAGAAGAAATTGAAAACGCAGAAAAGAAAGTTGAGATCGAAGAAAATTCTAATATACCTTGAAATTTCCTGAAGATTTATCAGAGGAAAAGAGATCTCTTTTCCTTTCTCCTATATTCTTTGTTCATGAAAGCTATGAAGAGTGAGATGAAGATTGAAGCAATTTGGCGCGCATTTTCAATTTAAATGCATGGGAGTTTTGAGTATTTGAATACGTTAGCATGCTGCGAAATGACATAATAGGATCATATACAGATGAGACAATATGAATGTAATGATAAGGGTATAAAAGTAAAAGGACTTATAGTTTTTAACCGATAATTATTATTTTTTTCCATAAAATTAATTAGGCATAATAACTTATTTGCCCTCCTACCTTATGAAAAAATTATTTTAGCCCTCCATTTAAATTTTTGTCTCTTTTAATTCTTCAATTTATATTGTTTGTTAAATCACCCCAAAATTGATAAAAAATTTGATGTCTATTAACGGTGTTGATCTGACATCCATGTATATGTCACGTGTAAGTCGTGTTAGCAATTAAATAATTTTTTTAAAATTTTAAAAATATTTTTATAATTTTTATACTTTTTAAATAATGTTAATAATTTATTTAATAATTTATTTAATAATTTTTAAATTTTTAAAATTTTTTAATATTAAAAAATTAATTAGTTATTTACATGGCATTCATGTGGCAATATATGTGTATACCACGTCAACAATGTTAATAAATATTAACTTTTTCATCTATTTCAAGGTGATTTGACAAACAACGCTAGCTCAAAGGCTAAAAGGACAAAAAAATTAAATAAATAGTTAAAATAATTTTTTTGTTAAAGTTTGAGAGCCAAATAAGTTATTATGCCAAATAATTATTGTTATTTTGGTTAAAAAGATAGATTCCATTCAAAAAATTAGATAATTACATGGAGATCTAAAGGTAAAAAAAAACATTGGTAAAATAGACATCATTAAACTATTAGTAAGTTTATATTTTGGATATCCAATTTTAAAATATTACAAAACGGTTACTGAACTATTCAAAATTTTTTATTTAAGTCACTGAACTATTTGAAAGTTTTTATTAAGTCATTAGGTTTTCGAGCATTTTTAAAGTTCAACTAATGAGCTCCAAGCGGTGATTCGACGATTGATAAGGTGGATTTGTACCCATCAGCGAGTAGATGAACATACTTTAGATCTAAGTTGATATGACATTCAATGTTGGGGATTAGATAAAAAAAGTTGTTTAGATTTTGGTTCACATATTCGTGACGTTTAAAGTTGTTCCATGAAAAAAAATTGTAGAAGAGAAAGGGAAGAATAGCTTTTGATTGGTGTAGGTCGTGCTAATAAAGAAGGTCATACAACAATGATTTTAACATCCCAATAATTTAAATAAAAACTTTGAAATAATTTAGTAACCATCTTATAACTTTTTAAAGTTAAAATAACAAAATATAATATATTAAAAACTTAATGACCTTTGATGCAATTTATCCAAAAAAATATAAAGGCTCAAAGGGTCACAAATCCAACCCAACTCACGAGACCTGAAAACCCATAAATGAACATTAAGCTCGAAGGAAAATCAAGCCAGGTTGGGAGGGATCCATCACGTAAAGGTAAGAAAGAATAATCGAAAATTGATCCGAATCAATGTGTTTAAACGGTTTATAAAATGTAAGTTAAAATACTGTAATTTTTCGAATTTGAACCAAATCTTTTATTTAATCTAAAATTAATTTTATTTTTATGATATACAAATTATTTTATAATTAAAATAGCGAAAGTAACTTAAAAAGTTGTACATAATTTTTTTAAAAAAATCGTATAAAAGTTATTAAATCTTTTTATTTAATTGAAAAATTATTAATCTTAAAAATATTTATAAAATTTTTTAAATTTTGTCAAATAATATTAAAAATCATAAACAAAGTTTATTTTATAAAAAGAAATAAAAAAATTTAAAATTAAAAATTAATTAAAAAAATGAAAATCGAACCAAATAATAATAGATGATTCAAAAAATTCAACCAAACCAATATTTCCCTACTATCACACTTCATCAATAGAAAACAATGATCTCTTATCAAGGAAACCATTTCTATGACAAGAAAAAAAAACCCAACCATAGACATCGGTTAAAATAAAAATGAGATCATCAGCGGAGTAATTAAAAGGTCGAAATTAAATTATAAATTTTTGAGGAATTAAAATATGATTTTCTAATATATTAGTTTATGATTTGGTATTTTAAAAAGGAATAAGCATAAGATTTTTTTTGAAGATTAAAGTATAATTTTACCATATAAATTTATAATTAATAATTTTATAGGGGCTGAAACGTAATTTTTCTTTTTTCGGGTAGCAATCTCCCCTGTCGCCTTTGGTAGGTGACACAAAGGATGGAGCAGAAACTTACAAAAAAAGAAAAATAAATAAAGTCATTGGCGACATGCTAGAACGAAGAAAAAAAGTCAATAGCCGTTGGAGCCCCATGAAAGGAAATAGATGTGCACGCGAGGGGAAACACAATGGTGTCTATCGACGATCAGCGACCATCGGTAGGGCATGGTAGCTCTCGAGAAATTTGATGAGTAGAAAAATAAAAGCCCACGAAAAGAAAGAAGGAACACGAAGAAGGGAAAGATGGAGAACCAAGACAGAGGTAACGAGTAGTGACGATTGGTACTAAGGACGACCACGTCGACAATGACAATTTTTTAAGATTTCATTTTAAGAGAACATAAGATTTTGATTATTCATAAATTTAACCAATTTTAGTCATTAATTGTTTTTAATTAAATTTGACCCTCAATCTTTTTTAAGATATATATTTGACCATTAATTTTCAAAAAGAGTTGAATTATTATTTTTTAATAAAAATACTAATTAAAATATTAAATTTTTAAATATGACAATCTATATATACTTCAATTTTTTTTAATTTTTTTATCTTTTAAATATTTTTATAATTTTTAAATTATTTATTGCCGTGATACAAAGACAAATAGTGTTATGTTAGCATGAAGCACACATGAATTGCAACATCAACATCGTTAAAAATTAATGATTTAGTCAATATTTCTATTAAAAGAACAGTTTAATGACCAAATTGAACATAAAAAGGATCAAATTAACAAAAATACAAACATTAAAAGATAATTTTATAATTATACCTAAAAAACTTTTTCGCACGTATCTTCATCATAATTTATACTGGTCCTACATCTATTACTAAGGTGATAGGAAAAGGTCCGTGCAATAATTTCTTGTACGATACACAATGTCAATTGATGCTTTTGTACTCGGTTTTTTTTTTTTTAAATATAACATCTTACAATTTTTATTCTTTTAATAATATGGCTAATTAGGTCTCTGTTATGTGTTTATTTATATTTGTGCAATATCAAAATATAAATATTTCAAATTTCAGGGACGAGGATGGTAATTTTGATTTTTTTTAAAAATAACTATCGAAATATCTTGTAATATTCTTTGTTGAACTCAGTATTTGTATAAATATATTTTAATGTAATTTTGAACAGCAATACAAATTTACAATCAATTTTTCAACACTCAGTTTTTTCTATGATTTGAATTTAATCCTATTTCGAGATTTTTTCAGTAGAATAAACAGTTTTAAGCGAATATATTAAGATAATATATTAATTTCTCATATAATTAATAGAATTTGTTGAACTAAATCCCGTGACGTGAGTTTTTTCAAACAATTGGACTCATATGAAACTTGTAACAATAAACTTAATCATATAATCAACTATTACATTTTGAATTTTCGAGATATGACGTATACAATCTTCTAGTTAAATAATTTAAATGATTAAATAAATTAAAATTATCTTATCCACATTTTATAAGAAAAGAAAGAAACAAAAACCTTATCCATTAAAATTGCAAGAACCAATTATTTGCAATGATTGAAATTATCAAAATCTAAGTACCTGTCCCTCGAAGGTTCAAATTTTCAACATTAATAGTTTTATGATAAAGAGACAAGATTAGAGTTGTTTACCACCCATAGAATTTAGTCATAAAATTAAATATATAAATTAAATAAAAATATTTTTTTACCATTGAAAAAAGTCAAATACAAAATAAGTTGGGTCAACTTAGAATTATTTTTGAAGAATTTTGAATTATAAATTTTTGAGAGAATTAAAAATGTAATTCTGTTATTGTATTAATGTAAAAATTTATAATTTTTAAAGGATTAAACTATAAATTTTTTTTAGAGAGAACATAATTGAATTTTAAATTTTAAGAGAAATTGGAATGTAATTATATATTAGATTAATTTAAAACTTTATAAATACTCAAGAAATTTTAAAAAATATTTTTTCGGGTGGAGAGGGCATGGTCTCTTCTTGACCCTCTAGCTTCACCCTTATTTAGTCTAGTTTAATAAAAATAATAGAATCAATTGGTATTTTTTGAATATTAATCTCATTATAAATTCTAATAATATCTTTTTTTATACAATATCTAGAACTAACCATAACCCCACAATCCTTAAATAGAAATATAATGTACTGTAGCACACTAGAATCTATGTCCTTCTACACTGAAAATAATGTCAATACCAATCGAATTAAGACTCAATCTATAGAATCAATTGATATTTATAATTTGATTTTAAAAATATATTTTGTGAAATGACTTTTCAACTTTTAACTAATAAATTATTAGAATTACATTCAAAGAAATTATTGACTTTTTTACTCAAATAATATAAAATAAATAATAAATACTGAAATAGAATGAAAAACAATTAAATTTTGAACTAGGTATTTGCTATAGTAAACTGTCGGTGCGTCGGATCAATCGGTAATATGGTTAAAATTAAGTAGTTCAAATTGTATATAAAAAAAAACCCGAACTAGTATAGATAAATAAAATTTTTGAAAATTAAAGGCTAACCCATTAAGTAAACCGAAGTTAAATTTCGGTTTGGATCGGTTAATATGGTTAAAATCAAAGCCCAGAGTAAAACATTACTTTTTTTACCGGTCGAAACCCAACAGAACCAGGGAGGCTGTCCGGTCTCCAGAGTCAAAGATATAATCAGAAATCTGCCACGTGTGCAATTCTGAAATCATAGCTTCAAAAAAATATCCTCTGCCCCAAAATCAATTTTTTTAATAAATAAATAAAATGAGAATCAGTTTGTCTTCATTTTTCTTGTTCCTGCTTCCTTAAACCAGAAATAAACCCCTCTCCATTTTTAAAATAAGAAAAATAAAATAAAAATCTTAAAATTTGTGTACAATTTGGAATTTGTTAGAGGAAGAGAGAGAGAGAGAGATGAGGATACAGTGCAACGTGTGCGAGGTGGCGGAGGCGAAGGTGCTGTGCTGCTCAGACGAGGCGGCGCTGTGTTTGGAGTGTGACGAGAAAGTTCATGCTGCCAACAAGTTGGCCAGCAAGCATCAGCGTGTTCCCCTCTCGTCTTCTTCTTCTTATATGCCTACATGTGACATTTGTCAGGTACTCGAATTTTCCCTAGAAAACACTTTTTTCCCCTGTTTTCTGCTTATAGGTGTTTTGAAGGTCAAAGTTAAGTGAAAGGTAAGGTGGAATTTAGATTTAATTTGAAAATTTTTAGCTGATTTTGCTTAGCTAGTAAGGAAAAATATGGAAAACGATTATACTGATAGACTTGGCAAACTAAATTAGGGGAAGCCTTTTGTAGTTTATATCTGAAGATCTTATCTTCGATAAAATTTTAAGAACGAGCTAAAATTTGATTTTTGAAGTATAAACAGGATCCTGTTTTGATTGTTGCTTCTTGTACGTAATTTTTATTTTTAATTTGTATTTTTGGACCTTTTCTAGAATTAATTTCTATTTTCTTCCTTAAAAAAATAATTGATTGCTGAACAAATCTTCTCGATAAGTCATGTATCCCTGTCCCGTTTATGAATTTTCTCCTGTTTTAAAATGTTGTTTAAGGTGTTATATTACTGTTTTATTACTGTTTAAGGTTCTATAATGTTGTTTATAATGTTGTTATATTTCGACATTTATTAATATTGAAAAAGTCAATATTTTTTGACAGGAAACATCTGGGTTTTTCTTCTGTTTGCAAGACCGAGCTTTACTCTGCCGAAAATGTGATATTTCTATACATACAGCAAATCCTTATGTCTCTAGTCACCAGAGATTTGTGCTTACTGGAGTCAAAGTTGGTCTTGAAACAACAAATGACCCTGTTGGATCTTCATCCTATATCAAATCACCTTCTAGTGAAAAGACCTCAGAAACTAAATCCGATTCTATGTCTAAAAGGGACGCTCCTATGTCATTTATTAGTGAATGCAATGAAGTTCTTCCGTCAAATATCGGAGTTGAGAACAGCGTGCCGACAAAAGTGTCATATGGCGGGGGTTCTACAGCTGGAAGCATTCAGTCATGGCATATGGATGATTTGTTCGGGCTAACTGGCTTAAATCAAAGCTTTGGTTATATGGATAATGAGTTAACTAAGGTATGCTTGTAATTGTGATTTTTTGTACCATGTTTAATGTTGTTCTCATGTAGAGCGGAGGCCATCCATGTTCTTAACCTTCCTGATCATTCTCTAACGATTTATGAACCTGTGTTTACTAGGGTGGTAATCGTTAATCAAATAATCCCCGATACACAGAGGCACAGATACGAGCAAATAAAAGCATGCATGCCATGGTAAAATTAGTTGGTGGAGGATCACCAATAAATAACTAAGCTTTAATCTATTGATTGGATAGTCAACTATTGTATTATGTTCTTCAATTGCAAAGTTGATTAGTTCTGACTTGACCTGTATGGTTTGGTATGTGCTTTTAATGGTTATTAGTACTTTGGGTCTTTAGATATAGAAAGGTCTATGCAACTTGATCAGTGTACTGGGAGTTTTCGTAGTTTTTGTTTGCTATGCCATTAAGTTGTAGCATGAAGCATGATGCCAGAGAGGGGAGATTAGCTCAGCTAGTAAATTGAGCTATATGCTGTGATCTTGAGTCTTCCATTGTTCAACTAGTACCATATATCGTTTAAAAGGTCTGCCTAATGCAGCTAAGAATTCTGTCTTTTTTTTTTTTTTCCCTTCTGGATTCTGTCAGGCTGATAGTGGCAAGCGCGGAGACTCCGACAGCTCACCATTCTTGCAACCTGCTGAGGAAGAGGTCTTTGATGATGAATACATGGGTCAGGTGCCGGATTCCCACTGGGCAGTACCACAAGTGCCTTCACCTCCTACAGCTTCAGGGCTTTATTGGCCTAAAGATTCTCACAATCAATCTGATAGTGCGGTATTTGTCCCCGACATATCCTGGTCTAGTGTGGAAAACCCTTTCCACTAGTCGCATATCGGCTCCGCCCCATAACACTGGTGACAAATTCATAGTCAGATCTTTCCTCTCAGGTACTGTTTTAGCCTATTTCCATGCAAGGTTCTACTTCTGCAGTATCTAGTTGGGTTTTATAAGGTAAACCGAAACAGATAAGGTGTACTAGAAATGCCATTATTAATTAAAGTTAGGTTTTGTTTATAGTAACTGCCTGTATTTCTTCATGACTTGCAATATAAAAAGATCAACTTCATTGAATCTATTAGATTGTAATTCTAAAATTCAGACAGTCAGGAAATAAAAGTTTAGTGGTTTAAGCTTTTCGTTGTTTTCGATAGGTACGATAGACTAACATGTCATGTTCAGAACATTGTGATATACATGGTTGGTGTGTTCATTTCATATACATATTGTATTTGTGTTCAGATTTAACGTATTTAATAATTTATATTGTATTTATGTTTTACACGATTGATGCATACAAAAAGGAAATACGAGACATGGAACATATATATGCCTATTGTCATGTCTAGTTTTTGATGTTCTAGGCTAAAAGCATTGAGAACTGTTATGATCTTGAGGTAGTATTCACTCTTTATTCTGTAACGTATATGGAATCAACATTTGGACTTTGAATTTGAAGGGGACAATGCTCGATAATGATGTTATTGTATATGAAAATTTTGGATTTTCAATCTTATCCTGGGTTAAAGTGCAAATTTGCCACCATAATTTTAGTGAATACTAGAATTTGTGGCCATATTTTACCGTTGTACTTTTGAGATTATGTACAAATTTGCCATTTTGCTACTCAAGTTTGAGTTTTTAATTTAACTTTACACTCCACGTTAGTCTTGCATGAGTTCAAGACAAAATTTAACAAAAAAATTCCTTCAAATAATTAAGGCTTAAACTTAACGCACATTTTAGTGCTTGTAGTATACCCTTTTTTCCGCTTTGATTCTTAAAGTTATTTTTTACTCGCTTCAATCTCTAATATTGTCAGATTTTTTCAGTTTAATTCCTAGCGTTATCAGATGTTCCTAGTTTAGGTTTTTGGATGTTAAAACACTGGCTGGAATATTTAGTCAATCATATATCGTCACATGTTATACAATGATATCATTGTGATATTACAATGAAATTTTTTAAAAATTGAAAAATAACAAAAAAATATAATAATTACTTAAAAATTTTCAAAAATTATTAAAAAACAGAAAAATATTATAAAATTGCAAAAACAATTTAAACATAAAAATTTACCAGATTTTTTAATAAAATTATATGAAATTTTAATATTTTAAAAATTTTATCAACCACATTTAATAGAACTTGAACATGAGATGATTGATATCACCTATGATAATTATTTTATCATTTAATCAATTGGAGTTTATTGGTAGATATTTTCAAGTGAAAATTTTGGATAGTTTTTTTCGAATTATATAAATAATGAAAAATTGTTTCATTTCAATTAAATAACTTAAATAATAAATAACATTATTTTTTATTTTTTAAATAATTCGAAAAAACTTGTTCAAATTTATCACCTAAAAAAATCTACCATTTTGAGTTATGATTGATTGAATTATAAAAAATTAGATAGGTGGTATCCTTTCTTAGACAACAACCTCATGTTCTAGCTCTAGTAAATATGATTTATAAAATTTTTAAAAAATTTTAATTTTTTAATTTTTTAAATTTAGTGAACCTTTTATTTTTATATTGTTTTTTAATTTTTAATAATTTTTGGATTTTTTATATTTTCTCATATTTTAAAGAGTTTTTTAGAAGTTTTTAGAAGATAATGTCATGATGACATTATCGTATGACTTGTGGCAACATATGATTTGCTGAATATCCTAATCGTTAGTTTTTAACAATCAAAGGATTTAATTGAAAGAATCTGATAACATTAGGGATTGAAGTGGGCTAAAAAGAACTTTAAAGACCAAAATGAGAAAAGTTGTATGCTTTAGCTAAGGTGTGCATTAAGCCAATAATTAACATTGTTGAGGGGGATTAACTCCTTCGAGAGAAGTCTTTGAAGTGTCATCCTTGAAGACACCAAGCCGGTTCCTCAACAATGGAAGGTATTGTCTTCTAAGGGGAAGATTTTGCCCTCCTCCACAGAAAGCCATCTACAGTTAATGAAGGGAGACACCTCAACTGTACGTGGACGTAAAAACACCCACCAAGAAGCGACGTAAGCGTTTCACCCATAATTTAGTAAAATTACATATATATATATATATATATATATATATAACTCCATGTCTAACCATTTCATGTTCAATTAATTCTCATCATTTTTCAATACGAATAAACACACACATAGCATTAAGAAGTCAATTCACTGGTTAGATTCCATTCTTTAATATATATTGCTCATAATCGATTTTAACCCAAACATACACTTTTTTACAACTTAAACAACATGCAATCCATTATCATATTCGTTTAACATCACCTGTCATGGTAGCTTACCATTTGATCCATTTTACTGGAGTCAATTGACTCATTTACAATCATCTGGCCTCCAAGACTCATTTTCAATTGATTTGCTTAATAGCTTACATGATCTTTCTATTATAACCCACAAGGGAACACAATTGAGACTATATCATCAATGATTTCATTTTTAAATATCATTAATCAAGTTTACCAATTATAACCCCATTAACATGGCTCGGACGAATACACAGATCGTCCAACCAACACACCAAATTGACACTGAAGTGCATCATCAGATAAATTGGCACGTAAAGTGTATACTGGCGCTCGAAGTGCATCACTGGCACACATAGCACATACTAGCACAAGGTGCATCCTAGCACACAAAGCACATTCTGGCGCACGAAGTGCATCCTATGTGCATCTTGGCGCATAAGCGCATAATCATGTACACAATCCAATCCTGTGGCGTGGCAACTATATTCGACTCGGTCCGACTAGTTAATAAGGTACTAATGTTCAATTTCATTTTATAATTTTGTACACATCATTTCTCTTTCACAATCATAATTACAATCGAATTCATCATCAATACATATATTTCATGTCATCTAACATTTTTCTATCCAATTTTCATGTCATATATCATATTCTATGTAATTCATGTCATTTTTTCCTATATAATGATATTCCATATCAAATCAATACAATTCATAATATCTTCATATACTCACAATGACATTCAATCATTCAATTAACATATATAGGCAATCAAATAAATCTATCCTAAATCATAAAAGTACAAATAAGTATTTTTGAGTCACTCGTCGATAACCTTCGTTTTTATTTTCTCTCTTGATGGTTCTACGTCGATGTTAGCTACGTACAGTCACAAGACATATCACACAACCAATTACAAGACAATTCACAATCAAATACGAAATTATACATATTTTATAATTTATTCAATTTAGTCCTTAGAACCGAAACAAACATAACTTTCAATTTAGAGCTTCGGAATAGAAAATTTTACAATTTTTTCAATTTAGGCCAAATTTTTATTATTTTAAGGGGTCAAAATATAATCTTACTATTACTAATTTAAAATTTTAAAAATTATAAAGGGTTTAAATTAAAATTTACTATTTTAAGGGGGTTATGGCCTCTTGGGTCTCTACTACGCTCTGCCATTGATCCTCATGAAAGATAGAGGGGACCTTGGCCCCCAAGATTTGGAAGATTACTATTTGACCTTTTTAATTTTATAAAATTTTTAATTTGTTTTATTAAAATTCCATAAATTTTCATTAAACAATTTTTGAAACTTTTAATTAGATCTCTCAAATTTTTTAGAAATTCACATTTTCTCAATTAATTTTTTTTAATTAAACTATTCAGAATTTTTGAAAATTCTCAAAAAAAAATTTAGTGAAGGGAATCCCTCCCATTCATGTTGAAGAAAGGTTTGAATAAATATTAATTATATGTTTGAGAGATTAATAATGTACTATTTGGCTCCCAACAATTGGGTCAACATTTTTGTCCATTTTCTCTCGTTTCTGTTTCTTACTATTGCAAGACATGAAAAGTCTTCAAGGTGGACCCATGACAGGTACAAGAAGCAATGATCTGTGCTACCCCTCCATCAATTTGGACTAAGGGTTAGTTTGGTAATACTTTTGAAAAGTACTTTTGAGAAATGCTGTGAAAAAGTATTTTTGAAAAGTGCTTTTGAAAAATTTGGTTTAAAATTTGAGTGTTTAGCATTCTGTCAAAAAGTGCTTTTGAGAAATAAATGTCCATTTTAGAATGTTATTATCAAGTAACAAATATACATTTAAATAATATTTAAATTAGTTAATATTATTATATTTTAGTAAAAATATAAAAAAATATATTATAATTTCTTGTTAATATTTTAATATATAAAATAAAAATTTTAAATATTTTTAAGCAATAAATATTAATTATTTATAGAATGTAATTAGAGTATATAAACTATATTTTAAATATTTAAATATAACTATTAAATATTTGTAATTAGTATTTTAAAAATATTTTTTATTTTTAATTAATGATTTTAACACATTTGTAATTAAGTACCAAGAAAAAAAAAAGAGAAGTACTCTATTATTGAAGGGTGAAAAAGTAATTAAGCACTAAAAGTGCTTTTGGGAGAGGAAAAGTTAAAAATTTTAACTTCTCCGTTTCAGAAGTGCTTTTGAAAAGCACTTCTGAAAAGCTAAAAATTTCAGCCAAAAGCAGCTTGTTCTGTACAGCTTTTCTTCCAAAAGTGTTTTTGAAGCCAGAAGTGCTTTTGAAAAGCAATGCAGAATTGGCCCTAAGACCATAATAATTCACTCTTTATTTTGCTTCTTTTCCCTTTTTCTTTTACTTGTTTTTGTGAAAAATGTCATAATATATGTTTTAATAATTAATGTAATAATAAAAATATTAGAAATATAACTAACAATAACAATATTTTATACAAGCACGGCCAATTATTCAATTCTCCAACTTTACAAAAAGAGATCAATAAGTGGTTGAATGTGATAATAAGTCACATTTAATTCTCAAAAAGAGAGTCTAGGTTTAAAAATCATGAGTAATATAAAAAATTAAACAAAGTCATGTAACAATCCATATATCAAGTATCACTGAATACTATTTCATTCCTATTCCATCGTTTAATTTCTATTTTCAATTAATTGAATATCGTCGGATGAAACTATAGCAAAACGGACTCGAATATATAGGAGTAAGTTGCTCACACAAAATGACAATATATCAAGGTTACTCACACAAGCTGGCATTATAACATAATTGCTCACATAAACTGACATTATAACGAGATTACCTATTCGGGCTAAGCCTTCAATATGTATAACTTGAGAATTTGAGACAGGCCCAAGAGCTCATCCTATGTAAAAGAGGTGACAAACCCTAGTGCATAGTAGGGTATGAGGTATGTCGCTGCCCCGTAGTGTTTCGAATAAAGGGGAACTGTAGTATTATATTAAAACAATACTATTTAATTACTTATTATTCAAGTAAAACTCTTGTATTATTTTCCTAAAATAGGATCTATGAGATGACTTAATTACACCTATCGCTATTATTTTATCATAAAATAGTGGTAATTTGTTTATAAGAATAAATTCTATATTCTGAAAAGCTTAAAGTTTTCGATTTTTATACAGAGAATTAACTTTCTCACTAAAAGTTAATAAAAGATTGGTTGAACTGGCAAAAAAATTGGTTGAATTAGACGATTGAACTAGTTAAACTAAAATATTTTAATATATTTTTATTTTTTATGATTTTTTTAAGAATGATCTAATTTAATCGGACTAATCAATCAAACCAATTGAATCGATTGGATCAACAAACTAGTAACCTTATTGGTTCGATCATCGATCTAGTTTTTAAAACCTTAGATTTCGTCGTACGTTTCAATTATTATACCTTATAAATAAAATATAAAGCAAACCAGTGGCGAAACTAGCGGGATTGGCAAGGGCCTCAACCCTCCCTAAAATGATTTTTTTTCATATGTACCCTCTAAAAAAATTTAAATTTTAAATTAATAAAGATAAAATTATACTTTAGCCCCCTAAAATATAAAAATTTGATTTAATCATTTAAAAATTATATAGATATAGTCTATTAAAATGGTGAAATTAAATTTTTCTATCATAAAAATTATAATTTAATTTCGACCCCTAAAACAAAATTTCTAGTTTCGCAGCTAAAATAGGCTATATTTAATTAAATTTATTATTTTACCTTATATATAAAACACAAAATAAACATTTAACTATACAAAATTAATTGATGAATTGTTTTTCTCAGTTGAAACTAGAACAAATAATTTATCCAAGAGGAAAGTGAAATTCATCCTTTTATACTATACTCTTTTGATACTTCTACCTAAACAATAATATAATAGACTAATAGCGAAAACATTAGCGAAGAGGAAAAAAAAAAAAAGAATAACATTTTGGGTTATTTGGCTTTTGTTTCCTGCTGCTCTCCTCAATCCATTGACGCTGTTTCACTCCCTTTCTCTCGATTTCTCAATGTTTCTTTCCCTGTAATTTGTTGTGATTTGAAGTATAAATCAGGGAGAAGTAAAAGCTATCATAAAAATGGCGGAGGCAATTCTTACGGTTGTCTTGCAACAGATAACAACAATCTTGAGTGACAAAGCGGCAGAAGAGATGACGAGGTGGGGAGACCGCAAGACTGTTCTCAAAAATCTTGAGACATATCTGAAATCCATCCGATCCGTTCTCAAAGATGCAGAGGAACTACAAATTACAGACGATGCAATCAAACTGTTGCTAGAAGATCTGAAAATTGTAATTTATGAAATCGAGGATGAGTTGAATTTATGGAGCTGTAAAGTACGGAAGGCAGAATCTGTTCGTACCAAGGTAAATTTTCTACGTGAATTCGGTATATATCGTCGTAGTTCTGATAGAATAAAGAAGATTTGTGAAAAACTGAGTCCATTTGAGCTGAAAAACAAGCTGGATCTGGGCAAGAGTAAAATTATATCTCCTCTGCGGAACAAAGAAAGTACTAGCTATTGTGATCTGTCAAAAATTATTGGTCGAAACGGAATTAAAACTGAGTTAGTGTTCCGTTTAGTTGATGAGGAAGAACAGGGTACTCAAACTATCTCCATAGTGGGGATGGGAGGTATTGGCAAAACCGACCTTGCTCGATTGATTTACAATGATGAACTTCTTAAACAAGATTTGACAAAATGATTTGGGTGTGTGTTTCCAACCTTTTTGACCAGAAAAAGTTGCGCGTGATATCATTTTAGCTTTTGAAGAAGATAATTTTAGTTTTCCTGTGTACCTCCAAGATTCAGTTACTTTAGATTTCCTTCTTGGTAATCTTAAGCAGAAAATCATAGATACAAGATTTTTTCTTGTTTTAGATGATGTGTGGGCAGACGATAATGGAGATTGGGAAGACCTGCAAGCTGTTTTAAAACATGGTAAGCCTGGAAGTAAGATTTTGGTTACTACTAGGAAGGTATCTGTTGCAAATACTCTATCTTGCAGTTCAGGTTTGATTTATCATTTGTCGAGTTTACCTGACGAAGATTGTTGGTCAATTCTTAAGCAATTTGCATTTGTTGGAAAGGATCAACTCTCTCAACAAAATCGCGAAACCTTGGAATGCATTGCAGAGAGAATTTCAACAAAAAGCAAAGGTTTACCACTTGTTGCAAAGGATCTAGGACATCACTTACAAAAAAGTGAAGCTAGATTGTGGAATGATATCAATGACAAAGAGCTATGCAATTTGGCTGTGTGGGAACGAGTTGTGCGTTCTTTATTCTTGAGTTATCATGATTTGCCGCGGTCAAGAATCAGAGACTGTTTCTTGTATTGTGTAATCTTTCCTAAAGGATTGCAAATCTGGAGAGATAATTTAATCAGGCATTGGATTGGACAAGGTTACTTAGCTCCTAGTGGCAATGTAAAGAGGGAAGATGAGGTTGAAGCTACAGGTAGAGAGTTCTTTCAACACTTAGCATCTTGCTCTTTATTCCAAGATTTTGTGGAAGAAGATGGCGCTGGCATTGTTGCATGTAAGATGCATGACATAATACATGATCTTGTACAGTATTTGACAAGTAAAGACTTTGTGATGAAAGAGGTAAATAGATATGAAATGAAATTTCAATTACCTTCGAATGATGCTCGCCACTTGACGGTCATTCTTGAACCTTATTTTCCTCTTTCAATTGAAGGTGGTAGCAAATTGCGTAGCCTTTCAATCTTTTCTGCCTTAGGAACCCGAGTTGTTACAGACAAGTCTCTGCATCAATTGTTTGAAAAATCTCCGTGCCTAAGGGTGCTAGATTTGGGCATGAATAATTCATGTGATGATTTGATTCCCGAGATTTCAAGCAAAATAGGTGATTTGATACATTTAAGGCATCTCAACTTATTTTGTTGCAAGATGATACATAGATTACCTGATACAATCTGCCAATTGCATGATTTGTTATCCTTGGATCTTCATGGATGCAGTCGTCTTGGAAAACTACCGGATGGTCTGGGGAACTTGATCAATTTGAGGTATCTTTGTACTACAGATTGTTCCAGTCTAACTTACTACCCCAAAGGGATTGGGAAATTAACATCTCTAAGGACTTTAACAGATATCATTGCAAGAGCGGATTGCGATGATCCTAAAGTGTTCTGCATTGGAGATCTCGAAAACTTGGACAACCTCCATGAAATTCTCCGTCTGAAGCTGGTGGGAAATGTAATAGATGTGCAACAGGCTGACAAAGCCAAGCTCCAAAACAAGACGCATCTCAAGAAGATTAAGATCTATTTAGATGGAAGAATAGACCATGCTGTTGCAGATACAACATTGAATCTACCTCTCTCCATGGCGAATGGTTTCTTCAACGATCACGAATGGTGAAATGTTGCTTGAAGGTAATTTTTCTCCTTGGGTTAATAAGTGGTTTACCCTTAACTTGTCCAAATATATTTTGTTGGTATTTGAACTTTTTTTTTACCTAGTTTACATCTGAATTTATAAAAAAGTACCTAGTTGGTGTTAAAAGTGTTCATGGGTCAGACTAAGTCTGATCATGATATTAACATATTTTATGCTTGCTTAAGCTTGGCTTGACTCGCAATATAAGTCTAACATTTTGTCTAAACCTACCCATGTTTGTATATGGTTAATCTAAACTCATTTTAAGGTCACCCATATTATTTAGAAAAAAAATAAATCTATATTTATTTTAATTTTATATTTAATAAATTTATATATATTTTTATTTATTATAGTTTTAAGTATAGTGATCTTAAAATTTTTTAATATATTACTATAGACTTAATTTTTATGTTTTATAAATTAATTAATATATAAAAATAACATAATATAAAATATTACAAACTTCGGGCATAATATTTTTGCCCAAACACTCACAAATTTATATTTTTGCCCGTCCCATGAATAAGTCTAGTTGATACTGGAACTTGTCCAAAAAAAAATATATTTTAAATTAATTTACATTTTAAAAAGATTTTTAATTTTTTAATATATATTTGTCACGTGTCATATTGAGTGGTTGCCACGTGTCACTATAAGATTGGTTATTAGTGCTGTTAGCACAAACTAACGGGGCTAGTGCAGAAGTACAAACTTGAGTGACAGAATACAAATTTATATACTAACTAGATACTTTTAAACAAGCTTAAAAACAAACTACAAAATAATTTTTTTTGTTTTTGTTTTTATGTAATTAATGTTTGAATATGGAAAAAAGCTACATAGCTTTTCAATTTCAATAGCAGTTATTTAACTTTGCGTAGTTGAGTTTTACATTGAATTTCTGTCTGTCGCTGAACTTGCTCTCAATGAATCACTTGAAAGCGTCAAGATATCATATTCAATGATCCTAATCTTTTGCAGGACATAAGAATTGAGAGGCTCTGTCGATGGTGATAATGGTAGTGATGGTGGTATAATTCATTTATGCTTCTACCATTTTGTATTTATTAAAAGTAAGTGGTTAAAATGATATGCTAATACTTTTAAGAGTTAGGGTTCTAAGACTTGATATTATCACTTGTATTAGATTGTAATATAAAAAAAAAAAAGGTTTGTGTTTTGTTGGTTGACGTGATTATATTTTATGCATTGTGAGTTGTGAGTTACCAAGTGATTGTTTATTCCTTTTTATAAATTACCAGGTGAATCCTCATGGGAGCCAGAGGATACCTTGCCCCAAGATTTGGAAAACTGCTATTAGGCCTTTCTAGTTAAGCTTTGTAAAATTTTTTGAAACTTTTAACTTAAGTCTCTCAAAATTTCTAGAAATTTTTATTGTTTTCAATTAAATGACTCTTCGAATTTTTGGAATTTTCCATTAAACCTTTTAAAAATTCTGAAAGTCTTAATTAAACTCCCAAAATTTAATTATATATATTTAATGTCAAAATTAGGTACAAATTTAATAACTCACAACATTTATCAACAAACATTTTCTTATAATCATTCTAAATATCATTCTATATTTAAATTAGTTATGAGTTATAGAAATACGCTTTTTATTATGATGACTATAGATATATTTTACTTATATGATTTAATATATTCATGATATGTTTTATAAAATCATGAGAATTTTCTATAAGGTAAAATGGTATTTTATCTTTTTTTATTGTAATCAGGATATCTACAGTCGTAACAATGATTAATCCTCTTGTCTCGACTCGCGAGTGCTTTCCGAAAAAATAAATGATTAGTCATAAAATATACTTAATTCCCATAAACAAAAATATCTTATTTTTTCCTCTCATTTTAACTATTTTAACAATTACTTTTTATAACTTTTTAGGCTTATCTATTGTCTTTCTAGAAAAACAAGTCAATTTTACCTACTCTATATGTTAATGGGCAATCATTCACATATTTCTTACTTGTGTTAATGGGCAATCACACCACTTTCCTTACTCCTCTCTATCCCTTCCTCCCAATTTTTTTTATAACCACTCTTAATCAAAGTACATCCTTAATCTTTTCAAGGAGTCTTCACTTTTCTTATTATTAATTGTGGGAGCTTACCCTCTTCAATTCTATTTTAGGTTAACTCATTACTATATGCCCATTAATTTTAGGGTTATTAATTATTTTTTCGATATCCAAGGATTTGATCTTGATCTTGGTGGTTGCATTGGCCCTATTTTTTTGACTCGTATTAATTAAAAATGACCATAAATTATCGTAGTACGATACCGGTGTACAAAACTCTCCATCATCTCAATTCATTGTTTCACTTACCTAATAGGTACCTCCACATGGATCGCAACATATGCTCCTTTATCAATGCATGTTTGATCGTTCTCAACAATCTCTTTCTTTATTGCTATGATCCACATATAAAATTCTCAAAGTTAACCTATTAAATGTGCCTTAAATTCTCTCTTACGTATATATGTTCCTCTACATTTCTCAGTGTCTTTCTCTAATCAACAAAGCCACTTAATTCAACGTTCAATGGTAATGGAGATATAAACTGGTTAAAAACATTTTTCATAAAAATTAGTGAATTGATGTCAATGCATATTCACATTTTGAAACTTTAACTAGAAACTGTCACTATAACAATTAAGTGTCATGTCCTCCTCATTACTCCTTAATTGCTTAGTTAAAATATTAATAGACAACCATATTTTGAAAAGTTTTCATATTTCAGAAGGAGGGAGTCCAGTTTCACAATAAATAAAACCATCAACCAATTTATATTTTAATACATTCATCATATTCCACGACTGTAGATTTTGTTACCATTTTTCTCTGAATCTTTTTCAACTATATCAAATTATATTAAAACTTGTTGTAGGTCTTCTTAACCTCATCTCCAAAACAAGAGTGCAAGTGTCCTTTAGGGCTTTTAAAGTATCATGTTCATGTTGACTCCTTGTTGCATTTGAACCCTCTTTTAATATTGAAAGTGAGAATTAAATCTAAAAATATTAGCATGAATATGAGTAGTGGAAAGCCAAAAATTATTCAACTTAGTTTGGAGTTTGACTTACCTCCCAATGCTAGAGAATTTGACAAACTCATATTTATGCCATTAGCATTTTAGAATACATTGAACTTTTATTGTAATTCAATTAAATTACTTCAAATGTTTTTAATCTATTTTGCTACGTGAGAAAATATTTAGTACATTGTTAGTGAAATTTTTAAATTCTATAAGCAAGATTAAAAGATTGACAAGTGTTTTAAAAAGTATAATAAAATATTAAAAAATAGATATTTAAAAAATAAAGACACATATCAATCTTTTACACATGCTTATGCAATAAAAAAAGTACACTGTTAGTGTACCAAATACTCTTCCATTATATAATAAGTCAAGTTTTTGTGTTATAATTATAAGCATGAGATTATTTTCAATTTGTCTTCTGTATATTTATTTAAAATAACAAATATATCTAAATAAATTTTAAAAAACTTTTTATTATAATTAATTATGAGTATATAAAAAAGGCATGATAGATAAATTTAATCTTTTAATGTTGACTTATTTTGTCATTTTGACTTTTACACTTAACCTTTACAATTTAGTTAAATTACTTTCTTTTGGATGAAAAAAATTGTTAAAATTTTAACAACATTGACATGATCAACTCGTGTGCTGTCCTACGTAAAATTCATAAAAATTCAAAACATAATAAAAATAATTAAAAATTCAACAAATTTCAAAAGAGTTCATAAAAATTTTTAGAAAAAAGTATCCATGTTTTTTCCAGAAAAAAATCCATCTTAATAACTTGTTAAATCCTAATATAAAAACTAAAACACTAAAAATATACTTCAACTTTCACTACCAACGACAACGACAATGCCTCTCAGGGGATATGTATGCCCTGCAAACGAAAATAAGGATCATCTAAGTTATCTTGCCGTTTTAAAGTGATTCATTCAGAGCATGCTTTAGCAAGAGAGAAATTTAATGTGATAGACAAGCCGTTATCTGTGTCATTGTAATGTTATAAGAGATTTCATAATATTCCATCTAATCAGATGATAACAACAGAAACTGATACTACTATAACACAACTGAAATTTGGGTTTGAATGAATCATAGGAGTACATACTGAATTTGAACCATCAAAGCTACAACAAAAGAGAAAATGAGAAAGAGAGACTACCTGTTGCTTTGCAGCATCCTTACATTTCTGGAATAGAACCACCAATACTGAATTTGAACCATCAAAGCTACAACAAAAGAGAAAATGAGAAAGAGAGACTACCTGTTGCTTTGCAGCATCCTTACATTTCTGGACTAGAACCACCAACCTACGAACTCTATATTCAAGTCGGAAGGCGGGTTTAATGCTTTCTTTATAACGTCTTGGCTTTCTTTCCCTATATCCCCATCCAGATTTATTCTGATACGGTCAAGATCCTTCTTGTTCCAAAGGCTAGCTCTAATAGCCTCATCTGCATCTATCGCATTTCCTACCAGTTTCACACGAACATGTCCACAAAGGTTGTTCAACTTTTCAAAATCTCCAAGAGTGAATTCCTTTGCATCATTGTGATCAGCTCTAGCAATGACATTGGTTAATTCTCTAAGAGAAGTTAAGCAGCTAATCCCTTTTGGATAGGAAGTTATACTAGAGCAAAACCAGGTATAAAAATACCTCAAGTTCATTAATTTCCCCATTCCATCTGGCAATTTTCTAAGACTACTACAACCAGTAAGATCCAAGGATTGCAAATTATGCAAGTCACACAATGTTTCCGGTAATATCTTCAATACTTTGCTGCCAGCCAAGCTAAGGTACCTCAAATTAATCAATCCGCCGATTTCCACCGGAATTTCATCTAGTATATTACCTTGTCCGGATGGCCCAAAACAATTATGCCACCCACTAGTCAAGCTCAAATCCAATAACCTCAGATGTTTGGATTGTTTAAATAAGTTAGATAATGCTTGACTAGTTATCAAACACCCTTGAGTAACAGCAACAAGGGTCCGCAATTTCTCTGCACCACTAATGTCCAGGGGAAAACCAGCTCCTTGAGCAACCATCATTATCAAATGATGAGTGCCAATAACTTTGACCTCCTCCGTCCAAGAAGATAAATTCAAAGTCAGCTGTTTAACAGACTCGATCCCCATCATTAAGTCATATGGGGACAAAGATTGGACACAATCATGTACTATGCTATGCATCTTACAAGTAAGCATACCACCATCTCTGCTACAATATTGGAAACATGAATGAGCTTCTAAGCATTTAAAGTACTCTTCACCTTTTAGTTCCATTTCTAAATTATCAGATGAGTACAGATAACCTTGTGCCATCCAGTGTTGCACCAAAAGAGTTTTCGAAATCTCAAAGTTTTTGGGGAAGATAGCCCAATACGATAAGCACCGTCTTACAGACAAAGGTAGATTGCAATAAGATAGTGATAGAACTTTAGACATATATTTGGGTATTCTAGGAGATATCCAGATACAATTTCTCAGAAAAAAATCCCATCCTCTTATCCCAAAGTCATAATGTCGTAGAGCATCTCCCAAAACCTTCGCAGCAAAGGGTAGTCCTTCACACCTCCTTGCAAGTTCCCTTCCTATATCCTCTACTGCATATTCAAGAGTATCATCATTCAATCCAACTTCACGAAGTATCATCCAACACAACTCATCAGACAGCTTTCCCAAACAAAACATACAAGATGATTCCATTGCTCCTGCAACCAAGTGCTCATGAGTAGTCACTAGAATCCCACTCCCCGACATGCCATGTTGAAAAACAGCTCTAAGTGCTTCCCAATCATCACAATCATATCTCCCCACACCATCTAAAACAAGAAGTGATTTCTTGTTAACAATCTTTCGCTGAATTCTATCTAACAGACTTTGCAATGGAACTAATGTTAGGAGACGCAAAGAGTCGTGCTCCAAACCTTCAAGAGACAGAATAATTTTTCTTGCAATTTTACCTAAATCAAAATCATCCGAAACATTCACCCAAATTATGTTGTCAAAAATTTCCAGAACTTGACAATCAGTACTAATGCACCGTGCAAGACATGTTTTCCCCGTTCCTTCCATGCCAACAATAATGATGGTTTTAATGCTGTCGCTACTATCCCTGAAACTTTCACCCAAAATTACATTTATTATATCTTTCTTAACCACATCTAGACCATATAACTTTGACAGTTTTACAAAAAAAGATCGTTTAGAGTGCAAGGGATGCGATCCATGCGGAATACCAATCAATACCTCCATCAATTCTGATCCATGCGGAATACCATGCGGAATACCAATCAATACCCCCATCAATTCTTCCAACCTCGCATTGGCTTTTGCTAGTGATGGTTTAGTTTCACGCTTCATCAACAATACTGAAATAGCAAAAGCAAAATTCCCAAGGCCTGCTGCTCTTGATCTAGGTTGACGCTTCTTAAGCCATGCTGCTTCTGATTTAGTAGAAGCAAACTTCTCAGGGCCTGCTGCTGTTGATTTAGTTTCAACCTCCTTAACGCCTGCTGCTGCTAATTCAGTAGATACTCCTAAATGTAAGACGTCGCTAATTAAATCTTCTATTTCATATAGCACTTGATCGAGTGCATGAACAGTAATCCCACGCTCCAATAGCTCAACCGAAAATAGCCCATCCCCATGAACAAGAATCATAGATTGAAAAGCATCGAGTCTACATACAAGCAAGTTTATCTCAACCTCCAAGTACCGAAAACTTTCGTCGGCGATGATTCGTCGTAGCTGCTCCAGGACTGAGGAAATATGTTCATCGGCCATCCTAAAAGAAACAGAGCACAGAAACGATTGGTTAAAGAAGAAAATCAATTGAGAAAAGGTGTCTAAAGAATTGCAGACTCGCAACTTACTGCAAATTAAGGGTGATTGTTTGAGATTCTCAGAGATCAACTAAACTTCTGTTTGAGATTCTCAGAGATCAACTAAACTTCTCACTTTTTCTTTTCCGGGCTTTAGGGTTTGATGAGAATTTTCTTTTACTACTATTAGGGCGCAGAAAAACCCAAAAATGGAGTATTTGAATGTAACTAAAACTGAATTTTATTTTTTATTTAATATATAATTTAATTTAATTTTTTATCATATTAATATAAATATTTTATATTTAATTTGCATAGTACTGAGTATGTAATATAATTGAATTTCACCTTTTTTTATTCGAATGTACAAATATTAAAATTTTATGTAAATTTTAGGGTGACGTTTACTATATAATTATACTGCACAGTTTATTTTTGTTTTGTCGGTTCTAACGGTTTGTTTTGTAATAGTATATTTCTACATTTATGGAAAGAACTTGAATAACGATATGAGAAAGTTGATGGTTCTTCATTGTGAGATTGCTTCCCATGCTCAAGGTACTTACTCTGTTTCAGTTTTGTTTACACGATTGAAGCTTTTGTGGGATGAATACGATGCTTTGGTTCCTTTTCTTGTAGTTGTGAAAATTTCCGCAAGAATCAACTTGTTCAGCAACAGTGGTTATTTCAGTTTCTGACGTGCTTGAATGATTCTTATGCTGTTGTTCGAAGTCAGGTTTTGTTAATGGAACCCTTACCTTCTGTTAATTAAGCTTCTTCCGTGCTTGGTCAAGAGGAAGCTCAAAGACTAACATACTTCTGGCATGTATTTTCCTTCTGAACCTACAACATTGTATTCTTCCGATGAACAACAAGGCTTTCAAATGAGAAGGTTTACCGATGTGTGTGACCATTGTAAGATTAAAGGTCAGTTAGAAGCTTATTGGGTATCCTGTTGATTTTAAATTTACAAGACAAAGGTCCACTATTGCTAACAATGCTACCATAGTATTTGCACTTTTTATTCAGGCACAGTGTCTACTTGTCTTGAATTTACTCAGTCTTGAGTTCACTTCAACTGTTGGTGTAGCCGCTCACATTGCAGGTATGGTTATTTAGCCTGCATCTTTACAATGGATTTTGGAGACGAGGGCCACCAACCACATGATATCTGATGGCCAATATTTGGATTCTCTTGTTCCTTGTACTTTTCATTCTTCATTTGTCCAATTTCCCACTGGTAAATCCGTCCCTATTACTCACATGGGTTCCTATGTCTTGTCCTTCTCTATCATGTTAACCAATGCCCTTCATGTCCCAGACTTTCATTTCAATTTAATTTTCGTTTTCAAGTTAACTCGAGACTTACATTGTTTTGTATCCTTTTATCCCGATTTTTGCCTTTTACGGGGACTTTGCAGTGGACAAGTGAAGGGGATTGGTAAAGAACAGAATGATCTTTACATTCTGGTGCATCAACAGCCTCAATTGCCATCTTTTGTATCTTCTCCCATTTCTGCTTTTTTGACATCTCATGATCAGTCTTTCCTTTGGCATGCCGGACTTGGCCATGATTCTTTCATTTTGGAACAGACTTTATTAGTCGATGCCATGTTCGTCCTCTTACTAAACAAACCCGATTGTCATTTCCTATTAGTAATTCTCGAGGGGATTCACCTTTTTCTTTGGTTCATCTTTTTAAGCTTAAAACTGACACTATTGTCATTTTGAAGCAGTTTATAGCCTTGGTTCACACGCAGTTTTCAACTGTTGTTAAAACATTTAGAAGTGATAATGGTACTTTAACTCTGAATGTACTCTTTTTTTTCTTCTTAGGCATAATACATCAAAGTTCTTGTGTGCATCGACATTTGTTAGAAACAGCATGTGCTTTCAAAGTTCAGTCTAATGTACCTACCAAATTTTGGGGCGAGTGTATCCTTGTTGCTTGTTATATTGTTAACAGATTACCTACTTCAGCTTTGAATTGGAAAAAACCCATTTGAAATGTTCATCCTTAGCTCCTTGTCGTTCTTCATCTCCATTTCCCAACCAGTCCTTATTACCTTCGTAGTCAACTACCTTACCAGTTGAGTCTTTACGTCGCACTACTCGTCCTTTTTAAGGATCCTACATGGATGAAAGATTTAAATTGCTCTTCTTTACCTTCTTCACTCCATAAAGTTTTTACCCTATTTCTAATTGTATAGCTTATGCTCATTTACCTTTGCATATCCAATTTTTTGCTGCCTCCATTTCCCATATTGTTGAACCTTAAACCTACAGTGAAGCAATAAAGGATAAACATTGGATAAAGGCCATGGATCAAGAAATTCAAGCATTGGAATCAAATGTCACGTGGGAGGTAATTCCTTTACCTCGTAGTAAAACGCCCATTGGTTGCAATGGTCTACAAGGTCAAGTACAACTCTGGTGGCTCGGTTGAAAGATTTAAAGCCAGACTTGTTAGGAAGAGTTATACTCAGCAGGCAGGTTTTTTATTTTCATGACACTTTCCCCTGTTGCGAAGCAAGTCACAATTTGCACGGTCATTGCTCTTGCTGTATAGTTTGGTTGGCCCTTGTTTCAAATGGACGCCTATAATGTAAGGAGATTTACATGAGAAGATTTATATGACTCTTCCAGACGATTTTCGCAATCAAAGAGAGACTAGAGTATGTCAATTGCTAAGTCTGACAGTGGAATCTAAAGCTTACTAAAGCTCTTCTTCTTAATGGTTATTCACAAAGTAAGTACGATTATTCTCGTTTTATCAAGAAGAAAGGTTATAAGCTGGTTGTCATGTTGATATATGTTAACGATTTGTTGATTTCTGGAAATGATACCAAGCTTATAAATGAGCTTAAAGGAACTGTGCATCAAAATTTCAAAATGAAAGATTTAGGTGATCTCAAGTATTTTCTTGGCATTGAAATCACAAGATCACAGTTTGAAATTGTACAGAATCAACGCAAATATGCTCTTGAATTAATTTCAGACACAAGGTTAGGGGGAGGAAAGATAGTTGTCACTCCTTTAGGACAAAATCAAAACTAGACATCTCTAGAGTATGATGAGATGGTGCAAATGAATCCTGATGATGAGGTATTGACAGATGTTTCATTATATCAAAGACTTATTAGAAGGCTTTTGTCCTTGACTCATACAAGGCTAGATATGACGTTTGTGGTATAGCATCCAGTCAGTTTGTGCAACGACCCAAGAAGTCGCATTATAAAGCTGCTCTTAGAATAGTCAGATACATTAAAAAGGATCCAGGACAAGGTTTATTCTGTGCTGTAGTTGGTCCTCCATAACTTGTAGCATATTGTGATTCGAATTGCGCTTCAAGTCCAATGTCAAAGCGATTAGTGACGGGTTTCTGTGTGAAGCTAGGAAATTCTTTAATCTCTTGGAGAAAAACAAAACAAAATGCAGTACCACGATCTTCAGCAAAGGCAAAGTATAGAAGTATGGCTGAGTTAGTTTGGTTGACTGGACTACTGAAGGAACTTGGATTTAAAGGTGTAGAACCAATCATATTATTCTATTATAGTCAAGCAACAATTCAGATTGCTACCAACCTTGAATACTACGAGAGAACGAAACATATAGAGATTGACTCTCACCTTGTAAAAAAAATCCAAGATGGTTTAGTCCAAACTAGACATGTCTTTACAAAGGAACAATTGATTGATATATTCACAAATGGCTTAATTGAACTCAAGCTTGGACTCAGGCTGAACTTTGAACATAAAAGTTCATGTCAAACTTGTGCTTCAATTACACCCCTAAATCCAGTGCGGCTCACAACAATAAAAAAGAGCCAATGATTTTGGTTAAGAAATGCAATTTAAAAAGCATCTGATTCATTTCTAACTGGAGATAGATAAAAGAAATACATCTTTGAATACCAAGACTATAAAAGAGATAAGCCTTTTTAAAATATACTCATGGAACAAATGGTTATGCTAATGATTTTCCATATCATTTGAGAATCTTTCAAGGTTAGCCAAATCATTGCTATAATTGTTGCACCTTTGTGCTCATCTCTTGCATTACATTGAAGACTTTCTCTTTCTTCTTCTTTTTTTCTTTCCCCACATTGCAATATGTCGATTGCAGTGTCAATGAACTCAGCAATAATTACCTGACATCGCAAAAGAGATGATGGGGTGAACTCACATTTGCCAGTTTTGGAGTAGTTGTTGCATTAAGACTGCCAAAATGCAGCCTATGGATATGTTGATGACATTAACAGCATCATTGTTCAGCTGCAAGATGAAAGCCAAAATCAATATGGTAAAAGAATCCAAGTTTCAGCCTCATAATGAAAAGCATATAAAAATGCAAAGATAATAGATCCTAGGCAGATTTATATATGGCCAACCCAGATTTTTCGCTCAAATTCAGGTAAGTGTCTGATAGAGATTCGTGCTAGAGTTTATCATGTATCTTGAAGGTCATATCTCCTATTTCTTGTGTGACTATATGTTGAAGATGGATACTTCAAAATAAAAAGAAGAATCAGACTAACATAACAGCCTACTACATGCACAATACCACGTTTTCATCGAATGAAAATTAAGACTAGAATTAATCCTTAGCAGGCAGTTTTATAACAGGTTGATCTCTCTAAATTTACTCTTCGATCTTCTTTACCCCGAAACAGTGGGTATATAATTCTTCCTCGCTACAGTTTTAGGAGTGCAGCCAGATCCAATCATAATGAGAGTCCACAAAATGATATACATGTAATCATCTCATCGATATACCACATCAAACCATACATTCGTATACAATCAAGCCTGATTCATCGGTAACACTAAAATCTAGAAGATACATAGGCACTAATTTAAGAAAAAATGGTTAAGAAAACAGGATGACAGAAACCATCCTATTATTCAAATGATTCCTTACCCAACGAAACCCTTCTTTCCCTTGGAATGCAGCACCAATTATGCTCTCACCAAGATTAGCAATCTGAGATGCTATTACACATATCAATACCTCAGGAACATTTATCTGCTTGCAAAGATAAATGAAAAAGCAAAAAACAGAAGCTTAGAACATCTCTATAAATTCAAATACCCATATTTCATTTATGCATTCTCTAGAAGCTATAGATCATATTCAGTTTGAAAGTGTATTGAGGTTATGGCGTCAATATTATGAACAACACCATAACCTTAGGGATACATATAAAATTTTTAGAAAATCCTAGTTAAAGATGCAGCAAGGCTAGAGTGACAACCTCATCCACTCACATACAAAAAACCACTAACAATAAAAGTCAGTTTCAACTAATTTAATTCTCCTTCCCCTTGAAAATACTATCCAATTCCAATTTACCAAATTGTAATACCTGAACTATATTAAATTGAAATTTAAGTTCCCAGCAAAATAAAGCTCACAAAGGTCGTACACACCTAAACTGAGATGTCAAATTCAATTTATAAATATATCATGATCTGCTATTTCGCTAAGAGTTCCCTTTGAAAAACACCTTTAACTATCTAAAATATACCTTCAACAAATTATATCTGCAAAATCATTCCATCTCAGCACCACCCAACAGTATTGTTTTCTTGACATGTCAGTACCAATTAGTCTATTGTTGCAGAGAATAGAAAAAATTCCAGGTTCTTACAAGGTGTAAACATTTTGTAATGATCACAATAATGCTTGTTATTAAAAAAAAATGGTATCATGAATGGCAGAACAAATTATTCACATGGTATGAGTACATAGCAAGTACTACCTCACCCAATAGACAACCAATAGTGGCAAGCAGTATAGATGCTAGAAGTCCAGCAACAGTTCCTTCAACACTGACAGCTCCTTCTGTTCCCCTAGGAACAATCTGAAAGTTTGTCACCAGGTACCTGTTCATTTTGGCACATCACCCACTTTATATTTGCAATTCTAAAGAGTAGTTTAACAGTAAAAAAAAAAGTAGCAATTGACATAAACCTTTAAAGAAAAAAAAGATTTGAGGCAATATTAACACTCACAAATTTTGTTTCTATATAGGATGTCAAAGAGACCTTTATCACCAGCATATATGACAATGATAGCGCTCGAATATAGCAAGAACCATAAGGGATCTAAATTCCACTTGATTTGACATATCCTTTCTTTAGAATGAACTAAGGAGAATTATTAATACAGTTAATCTAAAGTGCCTATACATTAACAAACAGAGATGCACTACTTACGTTGTTTTGCCATATGCTTTCCCAATCTCACTTGACACTGTATCACTCAACTTAGTACAGAAACTAGCAATAAAACCAAGTCGCCAAAGACGTGTAAATGCCTCTCCGCCAACTCCATATATTGTTAGAACAGCACATACACAACCAGCAGCACTGGACCCAATTACACTCCCAGGTCCTCTTCTTCCTTTCCTCTTCTCAGCAACCCCTTGGGCCTCCTTTTGAGCCATTTTCACTTTTGTTACTGCTGTTCCCTAACAAATACAAACATGATTTACTCACAAAGTCATAATCAAATAAAATGGCCTTGGAAATTGATTTTGAGAAAGACTCATTGCTCAGACAAACTTTTTTTTTTGGGGAAGCAGGGGGAATGAAAAATTAAAAATGATTAAACCAATAGCTAAGCATAATAAACAATTGAACATAGTTATACCAACTATGTTTGAAAGGCATGACAAAGAGATGTAAGATTGTTTAGAGATTTAGAGAATTACAAATTATTATGGATTTTTCCCACTGCTTAAAGCTCCTTCAGCCAAAATTATTGTCTCCATTCAGATTATGAACTGGAATTATAACACAAAATCACATGGAATTTCAATTAACTTTCAGCTAGAAATGGGTAAGGAGAATTAGAAGAGGGAGGCAGGAACTAATTCAAGATTCATACTTTGCAAGGAAAACAAGCCATAATAGAAAATTAAAATATTATATCATTTCATACAGGACTTTATTTCAGCTAAAATGCTAGAAACCATCAAGTAACTTTTGTTAATATTTTGACCTCATTTCACCCAGTACAATCAATTTCTCTAAATACAACTAATCAAACTTGAATAGCTAACTAATTAAAAAGTAACCTTTCGACATAAATTAAGTTTATTTTCCTTGCCATACTACCAAACAATGACAGCTAATTCTCCAAAGCAATTAACTTTTAATACCAGATGGATACAAAATCAAAACCCAATTTCCAAAATTCAACTTAAATCCCATAATTCAGCTACAATTCATAATATATTATTAGCAACTCACAATAACGAAGTACGAAGCAACGAGGAGAAACCCAGGGGAGCCAAAAGCGCGCCAAGTGAGAGTGCCAAGCAAGAACGCAGCACAAATTCCGGAGAGAGAAAGCCCCGCCACTAAAAGTGGGGTGCCGACGACGAAGATCAAGAGGTTACTGAGGACTGCGGATTGCCACGTGGGAGGAGACGATTGCATGATGTCCATGGCTCTTGATACGAGTGGGACAGCGTTGGGTCTGTGAAGGAATTGCATTCTGAGGGATCTGGGAATGGGATTTATAGGGTTAGGATTAAGAAGGAATGGGGATCTTTTTGGGAGGGAATGTGGGAAATGGATAGAAGGGCTCGAAGGGGATTTGATGTGAATCTGAAGCAGAGTATTTGACCATGCCATTTTCATGAGCTGGGTTTTTTTTTTTTTGCCCTTTTTGCGTAACGAAGAAGAATTGAAAAATAAAAGGCTGTTCGGGTCATGGAGCTCCGACTCAACCGGGTTAATTACCGTTCTCATTGATTTTTTTGGTACAAATATAAGTCCGAAAATGAGTAACGTCGTTTAAAAAACGGGTCAAGACTCAGGTTGTTGTTACAATTTTTTTAGTTTAAGCCCGTCTGACCTGAATTAATAAAAAGACAAAAAATTATTATTATTATTTGTTATTATTTTATTATTATTATTTAGATATTATATAACTCTTGTTTCATTATTAATTTTATTTAAGTATAAATATTTTTTAATATTTTTTAATTTATTAAAAATATTTATTTTAATATTTTTTATATTTTGAAGTATTATTTTTAAAATTTTTTATATAAAAAATTAATTCAGGTGGGCCTAGTCAAGCCCGATTTTAACATTTTATCAGAGTTAAACTTGAAAAAAATTTTAAGTCTATTTTTTAGGCTAAACCTGGGCCTAGCAAACATACTTAAAATTTTGACAAGACTGATCCGACTCATGAACAGGTCTAGATGTAATTAATAAATTTAGATTTTTTTAACACAAACAAATTTAGATTTTTTATATTTGAAATTGAGGGTGATTTTAAAAAGTGAAAAATTAAATGATGAAAAGATAAAAGATAAAATTTTATTTTATGTAAAAGGTTGAAATACAATTAAAAAATTAAATGATTTTATTAATATAATAATTTAAATTCAATTGATAAAATAAAGGAATTTTGTTAAAAAAATAATGTGGCATTTATCCAATAAAAAAAAAACTTTCATGTCCAATTTAAAGTTGCAAAGCTTACAACTCTAGATTTTCCCTTTGCTTATTTTGACATATTTAATATGTTGAATTTATATTGAGTTAAATATCTTTTAAATTGAGCTGGGCAGACCTAAATACTATTTGTAACGGGTCAAATCCGTTCAGGCCCAACAACCAAAAATCAAGCCTAAATAAATCTAAACAAAAAACCCTAGCCCCATGACCTTAGTGCCGCCCCTAACCTCTGCCACCAGCTGCCATGGCAGCACCTCCACTTGCCCCACTTGCCTGCAACGGAAAAGACAAATAAATTAAAAAAGAACAAGTTGTAAAAGGAGATATGAAGCCACAATCTCAAGGTAATTGAGGGAGGAGGGAGGATTTTTTGTTTTTGATTTTCTTTGGTTGTTATTCTGTTTGGAGAAAAGAAAAAAGACTGTTAGATAAGTATATTGAAAATCAAAAAAAGTAAAACAACATAAGAAAGAAAGGTTGATTTTAATTCCTTTTTCTTTCTTATTTTTTGGGTTTAATTTCATTATTTTCATTATGAATCGTTTTTAAATAAAAAATGAAAAAAAATAAAAAAACTCACCTGGATCTTGATGGCCCTGACCACCGTTGACGGTGGAAGCCTCGGTGGCTTCAAAGAACCACGATGACGGCGGCAAAAATGGGTTTAGAAACCCTAACCAAAAAGGGGAAAAGGGAATGGGGTGTTCTCTGTTTTTGTTTGAATAAGAATGAAGAAAAAAAAGAGAGAAAATAACTTAAATACTATGGATAAAACGGTACCGTTTTGGGCTTTATGCCCCAGATGCAAAACGACGTCGTTTCATCTCTACCCGCACACACGACCCGACCCGCTTGAAAGATCCGCGTTTTTTTTAAACGAGTTATTTACCCTTTAAAGGCCTTCTGCATTTTTGTCATGTTTTAATCTAATCCTTTTTACTTTTAATTTTTTTCTTTAATTTTCACTTTGTTTCGATTTAGTCTCCCAAGGGACTGTGCGTTTTGGGACAAGGGATATTTCCTGATGAATCCCTCCTCCCTTATGCGTGTCTCGTTTTAGTCCAAAATCTAGCTTTTCTTTCATAATTTATCCCTTAGAGTTCATTTCTTTTTATTTTGGTCCCTTTTTGTTCTTTTTGCTATTTCATCAACTAATTTAATATTATTGTTACTATAATCATATTATATTTTCATGCTCACTTATTTGCTATTATTATATTAGTAACTTCGTATTATTATCACAATTATAACCATTTTTTTGTTTATTTGCTTATTATTACATTTAATCTATTATTTTCACCATAACCATTATTATTATTATTATTATTATTATTATTATTATTATTATTATCGTTATTACTATTATTTTTTTATACTATTGTTGTTATTATTATTATACCTGATTTTATTATTATCAATATATTATTGTTATTCTTTATTTTATTATTACTATTATTACTATTATTATTATGGCTATTATTTTTATGATTATATTTTCTTTTTGAGTTTATCTACTTATTATTTTATTATTTAATTTAGCATTATTTATTATTATTATTGTTATTTTTGCTATTACTATTATCTTTTTTTAATTACTGTTACTATTATTTCTTTTACTATTTAATACATGATTATCACCCTTCTATTATTACTATTGTATTAGTACTATTATTATTGTAACGCCCCAATTTTCGGGAATCCTATAAATGTTGGCATAGGTTTAATTATGTTAGTGGGCCTCTAGAAAGCCCAAACTTAAGATAGAACCCGACAATTTTAGTTAATTTTTGTTCGATAAGAAAAAGGGGGTGAAATTATGAAATATGACCTATGTGAAAATGTTTGAAAATGCTATAGACTAAATTGAAGTGACCAAATAAATAGGAGTGCAAAATAGGAGGATTTGCATGACAAACCTCCCATTTTACATGAAGTGGCCAGCCATCATGTTGTTGTAGACAAAATGTGCACTTGATATCCATAATTTATGGTACAAATTGATAATATGTTAGGTAAATGTTCCATGATAATGGGTTAGGTAAATGTTTCATGATAAGAATTTCATGTCTTTTGTATTAAAGAATTAAATGGATGAAATATGAAGTTTTATTAAAAGAAAAAGGGGTGAAAAGAACAAAGCTTTGTCCATCTTTGTTCATCATAGCTGAAAGTTAGAGAAGAGAAAGGAGAGGAGAAAGCTCTTGAGTATTCGGTCATTAGGAGGAGGAAAATTGAAGGCAAGTTCTTGGTACCTTGCTTCTATCTTGATGTTCATGAGTTCTTCTTGATTTTACTTTAACTCTTGAAGCATATTTTGGTTTTTAGTTGTGTTGTGAGCATTTAGTCATGAATTAAAATGAAGGAAATGGTTGTTGTTTCATGTTCTTTTGATGAAAAATGGAAGATAGGTGAAGTTGAGCCAAACAAATGAGCATGCATGTGCCTTAGATGCTAAGGGGAAAAATCGGCTAACATGTTGTGCTTTAAAATGATGAAATGGAGATTATACTTAAGTAAAATCATAGATATGTGATGATTGGTTGGTGATATACATGTTTAAATAACAAACATGCAAGTTAGGTGTGAAAGAGTGATTTGGTAATAAATCTGCTTGGGACAGCAGCAGTAACGTGACTTTGGAAAATCACCATAAATTGTGGGAGATGAATTAGAAGCTGAATAAATTATGTAATTAAATATTGTTGAGTCTAGTTTCAAATGAAATAAACGAGAACATATTTTGAATTCTGTACAATGAGAAATTTGATTCGTAATGAAGAGTGGTCAGATTAGTCAAACAGTGAAACATGGGAAACTTTAAGAAAAATCTGGTATTGATTGGCCAAACCAAAAATTCTGAAAATTTTATGGATATAAGATATATGAGTCTATTTTCAGGGAAAATTAACGGAACTTGATTTGGAGTTTCATAGCTCCAGTTATAAATAATTTAGTGACTGTTGCTCAGGAAGACAGCTTGCAGTGAAATTATGATTATGTGGTAAACATTGACAAAAATTTGTTAATGAGTTGCTTATTGTTTTCTTATAAGCTTACTATGATCTGTAGGTGTGGTTGGCCGAATATTGTAAGGGGTTAATACGTAGTTCGTATTTGAATAGTTAGATTAACGTGTTAGTAATCCAATTGTAGGCGGTTCGTGTGTGGATCTCGTCAGCATATCGTCGCAAACAGGTGTGTAACTAACACCCTCTTTCTTAGTCTGGATCGGCAAAAGTCGAAAAGCCGAAATGCCGAAAACCGGTATTTTATAGATTTGCGAGTGTGCGAATGCTCGTGAGGTAAATCGATTAATGTTTTTGGTAAGCTGCAAAATTTGGACTGCAAAGTGCATGATTTCTGTGCCCTTGATATTTTTGGGCTTAATGGGCCAAAATTGGAATGATGGGCCAACGGGCCCAATTCGGTAAGAACCCTCGGTACGTGATTCTGTTAGTACGTGAAAAGTAGGAATATGCATGAAAAACCCTAAAATAGATAAATTACTGAAATACCTTTAAAAGTGGAAAATTTATAGTTTTACCCATAGTAGATAAATTACCGAAATACCCCTAGGGTTAAATTGACCTAAATGCATGTTTGACTGTTGTTATTTACTGTATGCCATGTTGTTATTATCTGATGCATGGGATTGGGATATTGACGGAGGAAGTACTGAAAGTGGCTTGTCCACATACTGGAGGCTTTGCCTCAATTTACTGTTAACTGAGCAGCAATGCTGCAACTGTGGAGTGTTGGGCTGGGTGGGTTGAGCTATTCCCCACATGGAGTGTATGGCTGGTACGGGTGGAGTGTAGTAGTTGGTGGGTTGAGTAGTCTCCCCAAATGGGCTTGCATATGTTTATTGATGTTGCATGTATTTTGAAATGGGCCTATGGGCCATACTGTTATCTGAATAAGGGGCTAAGGCCCAGTTTATTGTAATCTGAAAAGGGCTTTGGTCCAGTACCACTGTTACCTGAATGGGCTTAGGCCCAATAGGCTTGAGCTGACTTGGGCTTTGAATGGGTTTTCCTTACACACTGAGTTTCCCCAAACTCACCCATTTTATTTTCATCCACGCAGGAAATCCCCAACCATAGTGGGCTCGGAGCTGTGAGGGAATTCGGAGTGGCCACCCATTCTGAAAGTTTGATTTTCTTCTAGTGAACTGGACATCCTTTTAATTACGTTTGAGGTTTTGGGCTTTTAAATGTAATAAGGCCGCTTATTTATTTTTGATGGTTTTTAATATTTATTACTAAGATAGGTAATACTTATTTTAACTGTTGAAATTGGATAGCTTTAGGGCGCGTTTTCAAAAACAACAGTTGATTTCAAAATAACACGACAACAAGCAAAGCTTCCGCAATGAAAGTATTTTCCAAAATTAATCACTTTTCCTAAAAATGACTTAATCGAATCGGTTTCTTAGAAATATCCATGACGTTAAGGTGTGGCAATGGCGGTATGCATGTCTAGGATTGGATCCGAATGGAGCTTGGTACTTAAGCAGTCCGATGGACTCACCACCTCTTTTCCGGTTTCCTACCTGGTGCACAGCTTCCATTCACTTTAACCCTTAATGAATTAATCTTTTGAACATCAAGTACGATTTTCTGGACTTAGAATGGAAATTTTTATTTTATTTTTACGTTTTTGATGTGGCATGCCGGATCCGGCCATAACTTCTGGGCCGGGTTTGGGGTGCTACAATTATATTTACACCTATATTATTATTCATCTAGCTTTCATTTATTGATTTATATTTCTTGCTTATTTATATTTTTGTTACTATTATATTTTAAGATATGATATCTATATTTATATTTACGTACTAATATCATTATTTTGCTATTACTATTTATTATTTTTATTATTAGCACTGTTATTATTACTATTATATTATTATTGTATTATGTTTTACCTATTACTCTATAAACACACTCATTCATTTTTATTCTTCACTCACATTGCACGTTATTTATATATATACACATACATACATACATTTTCATATATCATTCCAAACTTTAAAATACTTATTACTTTTATTATTACTATTAATATTATTATTATCATTGCTATACTATCATTTTTTAGTTTTACATAATGTTTATTTATTTATTTACCACTAGTTCCTTTTAATTTTGAACATCTCTTAGCTTATTCATTATTTCCTTTTTTATTTGTTTTGATCATTTATTTTATTTTTGCTCTTATCATCATTATCGTTCACATTCGTGTTCATGTTTATTCTGTTATGCCATGCCAATACTGAAATTTATATTTGTTTATGCATTCTTTATCTTATTATTACAAACTTATGTTGTATTAACCTTTACCCGACGCAAATAACTTTTTCATAAAAAGCGATACTCCATATTTGGGACTTTGAGAAAATCGTGTTCTAATTTACTGAGTTTCGATTTTTCTCATTTAACCTAAATTACGGAATATTCTTTTAAAATCGCAATACGAGTTTTGAATAAAGACTTACTCTCTGAGATTCGAGGTGTCGTGGCCCAACTTACTGGATATGGTATCTTGTTACCTCGAGATAAGAATTTTTGTAAATAGAGGCATTATTCGGTATTTGGAAATTCAAGAAAATGTGCCCTAACTTACTAGTTTTCGATCTTTCTCGTTTACCCTAAATAATCGAATATCCTTTTAAAAAAGTTAAAATACACGAATTTTAAATAAAAGGCAAGCTCATTCTCAAAGTTCGAGATGTCGTGTCCTAACTTACTGGATGTGACATTTTATTACTTCGAGATGAGAAGGTCTTTAACATTCGAGTGTTTTTTTTTACAAAAAAAGAGGGATCATTTTTGAAAGTCTTTCAAGTTTTCAAATTTTCGACACTAAGACACTAATTAATCAACTAGGTACCAATTTTGGGCGTATCGAGGGTGCTAATCCTTCCTCATGTGTAACCGACTCCCGAACTCGTTTTCTGATTTTTCGTAGACCAAAAATTATCATTTTAGTAAATCTTAACTTTTATTAAAATGATTAATTTAAGGTGATCCGATCACACCTCATCGAAAAAAAGGATTGGTGACGACTCCCGTTCTTTCATTTTCATTTCCTAAGTCGATACTCTGTTTTCAAAAAAATGGTTTCGACACTATTTATTAATAAAAATATTTAAAATTAATTATTAAAATATATAATATTAATAAAAAATCTAATTTTTTTAATATTATTATGAATAATATTATATGTAGCGACGTAAAATTTTTGCTTTGCTTTCGGTCGCTAATTGTGGCGATTTAGTGAAAACTTGAAAACCAAAGTTTGATTTTAAAAAAAAAGGAGTCGCCACCGATCTTTTTTCTAGGTGTGATCGGACACCTAATAAATCATCTTTTTTAAGAAAAAAATTATTCTTAAACAAAAATGAAGGCCAAATTTGGGTCTACGAGAAAATCCAGAGAAAAATAGGGTTCGAGAGTCGGTTACGCACGAGGAAGGTATTAGCACCCTCGCGACGCCCAAAATTGGTATCTCGTTAAAAATGTGTTGTCTTAATTTTCAAAAATACGAGTTCAATGTAGCATTTAATCGTGATCCGATTAAAACACGAGAATTTTTAATTTTTTGGTTTTTTTGAGAAGGACATACCGTTTTAACACGAGTCGATTGATGTTCACCCAAAATAGCGATGAAATCGATGACTTAATGTTAAATCGATACGTTGCCTTGCTTATTGAAATTAATAAAAATGAATCAAATATTTAAAAAAAAATCATAAGTAAATAAACGGTACAAACGATGATATGATGAGCGACAAATGTTAACATATAATATAAGAATCCTAGGATAAAGATAAAAAAAAAACAAAAAAAAACAATATTTACAATAAAAAAATAAAAATAAAAAATATATAAATAATGACATGCTAATAATATAATAAGATAAGCAAACTAATACAGAATGGGTAAGAACCGCATTGGAAATACATCGAAGCAAATATTAAATATGATAATAAAAATGACCATAATATAAAAAACAATGATAATGCATGCGATATATTAAACGTAATAATAGTTTCAAACAAGAAATAAAAACAATGAATATATATACATAATAGTGATATTAAGAGTATGTACGTAATATATATATATAGTAATAGTGTTGGAAATATACTATATATAGTGTTTGAAGTATATACCTAAGATAGTAAATATATAACTAGTAATGTTAAAATATATACATAATGATATTAAAATAAAATAATAAGTGATAATAGTGAAAATAATAGGTATAATACTAAATATAATGATGTATGAAAATAATACTATATATAAAAGTATATATACTCATATAATAAAATGTATGTACTAGTATTAACAATAAATATAATAGGGATAAAAATAGATATAATAATAATACGTACATAATATGGTATTAAAAATATATATATAATATAGTTATCAAAAATATATATACATGAGATAATATATATAAATAATAATAATAATAATAATATAGTATTCGAAATATGTACATAATATATATAAAAATATAATATTAAAAATATATACATAATATAAAGTTAAAAATAATATACAAAAATATATACATAATATCTATTAAAAAGAATATACACAAAATATATATGCATGTATTAAAAATAATAACAATATTTAAAAAACAATTATTAATAATGTTACATAAAAGTATATATATATATATGTGCATGTTAAAAATATTAATTGAAGCTAAAACTAATACTAATATAGTAAAAACTAATAATATAAAATAAAAGTAAAGAAATAACAATAATACGAAGATAAATAATAGTATAGTAACAATAATGATAATATATGAATAGTACTAATAATAATAATGCTAAAATAATTAATTTTAATAATAAAGTGATTAAAAAGGATCGAATCGAATTAAAAACAAAAGGCTTGGGGCGAGATTGAAATAAAAAATGAGAATAGGGACCCTTTTGAAGTGCGCGAATAAAATAGGGGACTAAAACGGAGATTTTTCCTTCCTTCCAAAACACTGCACTTAAGATAGGACCAAAATGAACATGAAACAAAATCATGGGGCCAAATTAAAAACACAATAAATCTAATTGCAACACCATAAAAAAGTGGAGGGGCTAAAAGTGAAATTAGCCCCTCCAATGAAAAACACGTGGATCTCAGCCTATTGGGTCGGGTCAAATCCGGGTCAAGTAAAACAACATCGTTTTGGGTTTAAAAGGTAGCCCCCAAAACGACGTCATTTTGGGAGGCTATAAAAGACCTAACTTTATAAAAAAAATTCATTTTCCTATTTCATAAAAAAAAAACTAAACTCCCTCTCTCAAACTCTCTCATCCTCTACCCTCTCCAGTCAATCTCAGATGGGAGCTCCGGTCACTGCCACCGCACCGGCCACCGTCGTCGGCCACCGCACACGGTGGCCCGAAGTTCAAAAGGTAATTTTTTTGTTTTTATTTTTTTAATAATACATATGTATATGTATATAAAAGGAGAAAAAAAACAAAAAAGAAAGAAAGAAAAAGATTCGAAAGAAAGAAAAAAAAGAAAAGGATGCAAACCACCTTCTTTCGTTTCTATATTTTTCTTGCTTTTGGTTATCCTCTGTTTTAGTGTTGTTCTCTACTTTGGTGGTTTGGAGTCACTTGTTTTTGCGTTTAAAACTATGATTTTTATTCATGAATTGCCCCCATTTTTTACAAGGTTCTAAATCGGCTTTTATAGCCATTGTACAAGTCTTTTTCTCTTATTTGTCGTCTTTTCCTTCCTTTTGCAGATGTAAGTTGCTGGAGCAAGTGGCGGTGGGTGGTGGCAGAGGCATCAGAGGAGTTGGTGGTGGCAGAGGCTAGGAGCGGCGGCTTAACTTAAGGGAAGGCTAGGGTTTTTTCTTTTTCTAATTTTGTTTGGGCTAGGATTAGGTTGGGCTGCTAGGTTTTTTTTTTAATTAGTTTGAGTTTGGTTTTGGGCTAATGTAATGGGGTGAGTTTAGTGTAAATGGGTTTAAGTAGGTCTGATGGGTTAAAGGTTTTGGGTTGTTTGATTCAATTTAGGTTTGGAATTTGGTGGGTCAAAATTAGCCTGTAACATTATAAGTTTTTCATTGGTTTGAGCTTGACCTAATTTGGATTTGGGTAAAAAAATATTAAATTTAAAATTTTTCATCTATTAATGGGAAATTAATTTTTTTATTAACTAAATACATTAAATTGAAAAAAAAATTATCTTATAATCTTGAATTAAGTTTTCCTACTTGTAAGAATTGCATATAAGATTTCATTCCATGTATCAGGAACACCAGCTAGGCACCAATGACTACAATCATTTCCTTTTAGACCAGTATAAATTGATGGGTGACCATCTTTCCTCAGCTGTGATAATCTGGTTATGTCGAGCAAAACCACCGGTGTCGACATGTTTTTTAGCACTTCCTTTACGATCATCACTTCCGGAGGTGGACCACTTTCGTATGTTAAATCGGTAGCCGGTCTGATTTGATGTGTGCAAGTTGTTGCTTTGGTACCATTCCATTCTTTGCCACTGTCAAAATTGTGGATCAAAATACCAAATTGTATGAGATGAAGTTTATAATTGTACATCCACATATAATATATGGATAACGTAAGAGACTTGTTCATTTTTATTTAAAAAAAAAAATCTTTAAATAGATGTCAATGAACTGTCATTTTCTCTTTGAGATATCTAGAGTGATTCATAATTTATATATATATATATATATATATATGAGGAAACACTACAGCTTGAATTTATGATTCTTACACATATTTCATCTTGAAAATATTTATGAAATATTTTAAATAATAATATATTGAAAATATTTTAAACAACACGAGTTTTCGACTCGAACCAAGCTTAAACCCAAAAGAAAATTTAAGTTCAGGTCCATTAATGTCTCTAATCATAAAAGTAATTTTGCTTTTATGACAAATGAGTTTCCTTCAACTACAGGTGTTTATGGACTAAGTCAAGTTTAAGCTCGATTTCCAAACTCGAGCTTGCCTAAATGGTCCATTTTCATTGTTTAAAAAACAATTAAAAATAGTTTTCTTTAACTAATAAAACAAGTAAGGCTAATCTGGCTCGAAACTTAAAAACTTAACTTCAAGTGCAGTTTAAAGGGGATTAAGTCGATTGACTCACAAACTTATAAACACCTCTAATTTGAACCAAATCTAATGGGATTAAAATGGATTAAGTTCTATCGGAGAAAAATGGCTTTCAATTTTTTTCATAATTCTATTTCTTTTAAGTAAAACAAGAACAAGGAAGTTAATGCAAATGGTAAGAGAAGAGAAGAGAAGAGCTAAAGCTTACTTGAAATGAGTGGGAGAAATGCCTTGAAAAAACACCTGGGTAGTTGTAGTGTTAACATTGGAATCCACCCATTTTGACCATGTTCTTAGTGCCTCTCTATATGCAGCCATACGATCCATGTCTTTCTTCACCTTTCCTCTTGATTCAATGAAATCCCATCTAATATCCAATTCATTTTCAAGTTACATACATACATACATACATACATCATTTTTTTGCTCAAATATAAATATAATTAGATAAGAGATTTTATAAGTATTTAAAAAAATAAAAAATTGGGTCAAACTAATCAGAACTAGAAGTGATTATGGGTTGGGTTCGGTTTGAATCAGTTTTAACTTTTAAGCATGATATTAATACACTTAATGTTTGCCTAAGTTTAATTGGGTCAAACAATGGCTTAAAATTTTTCCCCAACATACTAATATTTGTAAATAGTTATCGCAAACTCATTTTAAGTTCATCAACATGTCTCGATCCTTAACTTTTTTGAGCTTAAACTTAACACATATTAAAAATAGGTTTAATTTTTTTGCTCAAGCTTATTTATAAAGTCTGATATTTTTATCTAAACCCTTCCAAATTTCAATTGAACTTTCAGACTTAGATAAATAATTAATTTTTGAACAGATCTAATCAGAACTATAGGAATCATATTCCGGTTCAAACCCAACCCAATTCGAGTATTGTATTTGTTTACAAATCTACTCGGGGATGCAATTAAAAAATTGGGTTTTAATTACTGAAATTATGTTTTGCTTACGGTTGTTTTCTTCCAGTGTGGAGCCACCAATGCCAGGTATTGAAGATGAGAAAGTCATATCCTTTCCATGATTCGCCGTTTTTAATGGAATCAAGCTTCAAAACGGTGCCTATATTTTCTTGGACAATGTCCGCAAGAAATGCATTGCGTGATAGCATCAAGGAAACTTCATACTCCTGCAATTTTTTTTTTGGCTCAACACAATTGTCCAAATGCATGAAGGGTATAACTTAGGGGTCTAAATTTCCACTTTTATTAAATTGCTTAACCAACTACATATTTAAAAAGAAACTTAATCTTGGCACTTAATTCTAACTAATACCAACTATAAGTGCAAACTACCAAAAAAGTCCTTGAAATAGTTTGCTTTTACACATTTTTTAGAGAGTAGAATAACATAGGGGTTTTTTGGGGTCTAGTGGTATGAAATTATGATTTTATCGGGTTGAGATTTTGGTGTTTTGTACTTGGGGGTGAGACAGTTTCGTGGGGGATTGTTGCATTTTGCAGATTGTAACATTATTTGCAAATGCTTAAAATGTGTAATAATTCGATCGAGCAAAAAAAAGTAACATAATAAGTTTCTATCTTTTGATTTAATATAAGGGGCAAAGCAACGAATTTTATATTAAGGGGTCGAGTTAAAATTATAAATTTAGGAAAGCTATATTTTTGCATGGAAAAGGCTTATATAGAATTATTAATTTTCAATAGAGGCCAACTCAGGGGAGTAGACAACCTCGAAAGTTGATAAAATTGTCTTTTAATCTTTTCAAAATTTATGAAATTATAAATTGATATAATGATAAAATTGTAATTTGTTCTCCCAAAAATTTATTATTCATTTCCGATCCCCTAAAACGATTTTTTGACTTTACCTCTAGGCCTAAATGAAAATTTTTATTTTAACCAATAGGCCAAGGCTGCTCTCTCACCTTTATTTATGTTAATTTTTATTTTGAGTATAAATAAAATGTTATGATTTATTTGGATATCGATATATAAATTAAAGTTTAATGACTTATTTTCAGAGGTGAATCTGAAAGGGGTGGGCAGGGGCCTTGGCCCCCCCAAAAAAAGAAAAGTTTTTAATTTAGTTATTTTATAACAAGAGAAATTATAAATTAATATATAGTAAAATTGTACTTCGGCCCCCATAAAAATTTTTCCTTATAAATTAATATATAGTAAAATTGTACTTTAGCCCCTATAAAAATGAAATGATTTCTGTTTAGTCCCTTTAAAAATAATGAAATTATAAATTAATACATAATAAATTTATATTTTGATCTATGAAAAAATTATAATTAAATTTCTATCAGGCTAAAAAAAAATTTAGATTCACCCCTGCTTATTTTATTGTAATAAAAGTTTAATAACTATTTTTAAAAAGGTCTACTCGGTATTTTTGCCAAACAATAGTAATTAGTCTATTTGATTTAACTCATTTGATTCATGCAGCTACCTTCTAAAGGTGACATTGAAAAGGTTTAAATATAAGAAGGAAATAAAATAGCTACTAGATTTGGCAACTCACAGGCAAATAAAAGGTAGAAAGGTTCCCTTCTCTGTGAACAGTGTAGTTTGATTGTGGCAAAAATGCATGCAACATGCATGTTAGAGACTGCCATTGATTCAAGCTTAGTGAATCCCCAATGAACATCATTTTCTTCCCTTTCAACTTTCTCAACAAATCCTTAGCATTAAATCTGGATCCAAAATATATAAGATCAGAAACCCTAAAATTTTGAGATTCACATCTCATGTATCAAAAAACAGCTTGTGAAATTCTATTGCTGCAAAAACCTAGTTCAAGATTTTAAACACACGTTTTACTTAAAAGGAAGTTTCATGGGATTTTCTTATTCTCTAGAAAAGTTGAAATTCGAAATTCATAAATCCAATAATTTTGGATAAAGAAGAAACAGTGACATTAGCATGATATGTTTAATAACTACATGTATGTTTTATTGTATTTATATTTGAACATATATAACTTTTGGTGACAAATAATTGAGTAATGATGAAAGACATGGAGGACCTTGTATTAGGAATCGGATTGCATTTTGTTCCCTCTACTCAAAAAATAAGAAAATTAATCACTATATATTAGATTAAAGAGCAAACTAGTCCTCCTGCTAAAAAAATCATTCATTTTAACTGTTAAAAACGGGTTCATGTTTGTTGACATGAGTTACATATGGCATGCCATAGTGGCGTATCTAGGGGTTGGTAGGGCCCCGACCTCCTTAAAATGGAAAATTATCCATTTGAAATTTAAAAAATTTAAATTAGAAATGGTAAAATTACACTTTAGCCACTCTATTTTTTAATAGTAAAAATGAATGAAAATTTAACTCATATTGCAAGGATTAATTTGCTCATTTTTTGATTAAATAAGGCAAAATACAATTTAACTCCTAATACATAAGTCTCCATGATATTATTACAAAAACTCGGACTACTTTTAATGGTGTAAATTGATCAATAATTAAGTAAAAAGAGGAAAAAAAAAAGATCAACTACCTTATAATTAAATAAAACTTTCCCTTTTATACAGAAATTATTGGACCTTTATAGGTAAAAGGTCTGTGCTAATTATCACTTAGGAGTTGGAACGATAGGTAGATTTCACCAAAACTTTTTCTTCAAATTCAGTAATGAATTTATTAATTTTAAAAAAAACACAATTAATTATTTTTAAAAAGTGATATTCAATAAATTTAAGATTCAATTTTTATTATTTGCTGACACGTTAATATGAGAATAAAAGACGTTCGAATATTTAAATTAGTTGAATACCACCTCTTAAAAATAATTATATGAACCACCTGAACCAAGATTCAATAATAAAAAATAGAAGAACTTCATTACCTTGGCAGCATACAATCATTTGGCTTCCATCTATATTTGAGATAAAGTTGATCAGGTCGGCCATTGGCTTGGCAATCGAATTCTTTCTCAATGAATGGACAATCCATGGTGTTGTAAAGAGGGTAAGTTTTGTCGAAAACCCAACTCCCTTGGAAATAATCACAGCCAACAGCTGCGGCTTGTGGTTCACTCAGTTGAACCTGTTGAATGCTTACGATCAAAATCCAAGACAACACAATCCAACAAAACCTAGGAAACCCATTTCCCATTGTAAGAGAAGATGAAAGAACAATTATGTGTGTTGGAAGCAAAATGTGTATTAATTTCCATCAAGAGTTGAAAAGGGTTTTTATATATATGCTAATCAGGATTTGGAAGGAAAGTGTTACTTTTCTCTTTCCCTATAGTGGCCAATTGGGATCACTTTAGAACAAAGATACCTTTTTTGGCTTCTTCTTTTTTGACAATTTAATCTAGTTGATTTACGTAATACATTTAAACAAGTTGAATAGATTCTATATGTTGTAGGACAATTTTAGCCCATTTACATCAAAACCCACTAGCCACACCTTTTCCACCACCAACTCCACTAGCCACTCCTTTTCCACCACCTACTCCACTAACCACACTTGCTCCACCACCACTTGTACCTACAAATGAAGACATAAACAATAAAAAAATATTTTGTAAATGGCTATATAAGCCTTCTCATATTTTGTATATGGGGGGATTTTTTTTTGGAGAGTTTTTGGGAGAGAAAGTTATTGTAAAGGATTTTTGGAGAGGTTTCTTTTTAAAGTAATTAAGGAGAAGAGTTATTGTGAAGGCTAGTTTTTGGAGAAGCTAGTTTTTTTTGAAGATTAATCAAAGATCAAAGCAAAAGAGGTTTCTTTGTTTATTCTCATTTTAAGTTATTTGTTTACTTATTGTTTTCTTTTCAATCTTATTTTGTTTCTTTTATACGAAAGTAAAAAAAAAATAAAAGGAGGAAGCTTACCCATTTTTATCTAAAAAGTTTTTTTGAGGTCCGGCTGCCGTGTATAGTGGAGCCGGCGGCGGTCCGGCGACCGGACGATGGCCGACCTTGTGGCCGAAAATCATCCACCCTCTCCCTCTCTCTCCTTTTTTTTGTTATTATTATATTTCTTAATATTATATTATATATATTCTTTTAATATATTAGGTATATTTTAAATTCTATATTATGTATATATATTATACTATTTTATGTATATATCTTTAATATTATATTATTTATATATATATATATTTTACATGTTATCTTATGTATATATCTTAACTATATTATGTATGTATTTTTAACACTATATTATGTACATATTTTTAATATTATCACGTATTTATTTTTATATATGTACATATTGATGTAGTATTATTAATAGTATTGATTTTTAAACATCATTATTATTTCTAATATATATATATTATGTACATTTTTTATTTCTATTTTATTTTTTATTTGTCAATATTAATTATTATTATTCTAATATTTTGATATTTTAATATTTAATATTTTATATATTTTATTATTCACATCATTATTCGCATTTTTTTGACAATAATATTCTTAGATTTTTTTTACTATCATTTTAAAAACTTTTTACATTTTAATTTTAAGAATAAGGCAATGTACCGATTTTAACATTAAGTCATCGATTTCATCGCTATGTTGGGTGAAATTAATCGGCTCGTGTTAAAAACGGGACGTCCTTCTAAAAAACAAAAAAACTTGCAACTTCTCATTTCCTTCAATCGGATCACACTTAAATGTCAAATTGAATTCGTATTTTTGAAAATCAAGACAACATGTGTTTAATAAGATACCAATTTTGGGCGTCGCAAGGGTGCTAATACCTTCCTCGCGCGTAACCGACTCCCGAACCCTAAATTTTCTCTGAATTTTAACATAGACCTAAACTTAGCCTTTTATTTGTTTTAATAAGAGATCTAATAGGTGTCCGATCACACCTAGGAAAAAGGATCGGTGGCGACTCCCTGTTTATTTCAAAAATCAAACGTCAAATTTCAAACTTTTTTTCAATAAATTGCCACAATTAGCGACCAAGCTAAGCTAAAATTTTTACATCGCTACACTATAATTCGGTGAACTTGATTTGTGATGTTTAATTTTAAATATTAAAAAGTTAATTATTCATTTAAGTGATTAGTTTCACTGGATTTGGTAACATAATTAACATACAAATTAATTGTAACTAAAATTTGTGTGGATTGATTATTATTTTATTGAACAATTTTAATAATATCTGTTCTTTTTGACATAATGCCTAAAACTACCCTTATCTCCTCCTCAACTCATAAATATGAGTATAATACACTTCAGTGAACTCAAACCCATATTCACCTTCATTAGCAAAAATGCCTATGCCAATCAAGTTAAGACTCAATCGACATAAGGATTGATTACTTTTAAAAGTGATAAATCTTTTTAACCTTTGAATTAATTTTTTATTTCAATCAGTTGACTGAACCCCCTAAATCCTAAACCAATCAATTTTTTTTTTGTTGATAATTAAGATTTTGATTCAAAGGTAGTAAAAGATTTTCAAAATCTTGAGATTTCAACTTCAAGTCCCAACATGTATAATGTAAGTGAAAAAAGAAAAAAAAGCTTTGGAAGGACTATAAATGAAGTATAAAATTTTCGGAATTAAAATACAATTTTATCATTATATTAACTTATAATCTAAAAAATTTTGACGGGATTAAATGATAATTTTTCCATTTTCAAGGACCCTTGCCCTTTCCTATACCCATCTTCGTGTAGTTGTTCAGACTGCATTCATGCTACTTACATTTGTAATTGTATCTTCTTCAATTTGAGTCCACTGATTTAATTTTTCTTACTGTTTTTATCTTAAAATTTACTCTAAGTTATTATGCTCTTCATATATTTGAAATTTAATATTTTTACTTACATTTCTATAAATCTAATCCCTCTATTTTTATATTTAAAACTGCAAGTCCCATCGTAAACATTACTAAAATTTAGTCTATTATAATGTTATTTTTTGTTATATGGTTAGCGAGTAAATACTTTTTTTTAAAATTTTAAAATATCATACCACCAATAAATTTTAAAAAAATAATTTGAACAACATCAATTTTGAAAAATAGAGAACTCAATTTCCAAAATTAAACTTCAAATATACAAAAAAGAATATAGAAAGTTGGACTATATTTTAACGTTTTAAAATCCAAGGGATCAAAATGTTAAGCGCTACCTACAGTATGGCCTCCATTGCACCAAACAAAGATAGGTGCTTGGAAAACGTGAAGGCCAATTAAATCTGCAATCATTAGGGTATAGTTAGATACCAGCCTTCTAAGGAAAGCTTCCTTTGGGGGGTAATGCATCTTCTTGCAGTGTTGTTGACAACAATTTATATAAATTTCTTACTTTGGTTCTTTTAAGAAAATTCAATATTTACAATACTAAAGTAAAGAATCTTTCTACTGTCGGCAAGGGAATTTAGTGAATAATATTAGAATTTAATTAATTAGTTTAAATATGGTGGATGTTTCTATATTTTCCGTACATTTGAAATTTAGTGCTACTTTTATTTCAAGAAATTTAGGTTTTTTTTTTTATTTTTTGGATTTAAAAATGTAAATCCAATTGTTAATATTGTTAAACTTCTTCTATTAAATTCAAGTTTATTGTAACATGGTCTTTTTTATTACATAACTACGAAGTGAATGTTTTTTATTCCAAAATGTGACGCCGGTGAATTTGATAGAGAAAGTTTAATAAGATTAATAATTGGACCTGAATTTTAATATTAAAAAAGTAAAGAGACTAAATTCTTAAAAATAAAAATAGAATACCAACAATATAATATTTTAACCTAATTATTTCACCTCTCCATGATTTATTTCGGATATATATTTTTTTTATAATTGGATATGATTCCAATATAATCAGTGGTGAATCCAGGGACTGGTAGGGCCCAGTCGCGTAAAATGAAAAATTTTCATTTAAGCCCCTTAAAATTTTAAAATTGTAATGATAAAATTACACTTTGCCCTCAAAATGATAAAAATTTATATTTTTACTATAGATAAAAAATACAATTTAATTTCAGCCCTCCTAAATTTTTTTTTGGCTTCATTCCTGAATATAATATATATTTAATAAACATGAAAACCATATATTATACTCAATAAGATACAATTAAATTATATATATTGTTTATATCTGTGTTTTTCTGGAAGTATGAGTGTTGGTGGAAGTGATGCCAGAATATTTGACAATACTAACCATGCCTAATTGTGGGGGGAAAAGAAAACCATGCCTAATTCGTAATAAGAAATTGCAATTATGACATGTGTCCAAATTGAAAATAATGAAGGTAATTATATACATTTTTTTCTGATATTCATTGATTTAAAAGTTTAGCCTAATCAGTATGGAATAATTTGTTTGTAAAGCAAACAAAAAGATTAAAGGCATGAGCAGTGATGTGAATTATATAGGTAATATATTTGGAAAAGTCTTGGATTTATTGCACTTTTTGTAATTATGTTCACCTTTTCCCCCTACTTTAAAGGAAAAAAAAATTATAAACAAGAGATAGGTTAAAATATGTTATTAGTTCCTATACTTCTATAGAATTTGAGATTTAGTCCCTATTCTTTAAAAGTTAAAAATTTTATCCTCTTACTTTTTTAATTTAAAAATCTTAATTCAATCATTATCGTCATTGGTAGTTTCTGTTAGAAAATACTTATCAACATGCCAAATTAACAACTTCTGATAGAAAATACTCATGATTTTAATGATTGGATTGAGATTTTTAAATCAAAATAATTGAAGGACTTAATTTCTAACTTTTTAAGTATAGGGACTAAATCTCAAAATTTGTCAAAGAACAAGAGCTAACATCATATTTTAACCTAAAAGATAAGGCTTATGTATTAAATTAAATGTAAGAGCTTATTTGAACGCTAATTAAAGATCAATATTTATTTATGTGCAAATCATTGGTAAATTTCTTCGTTCTCTCCCTCAGAATTGTAAACTTTTTAATTAATAAAATGGTTAAATTACACTTTTCTCTCAAAAAGTTTACAATTTTTTTTGGCCTCACCCAGGGTGCAAACAAAAGTTCAAAAAAAAAAAACTTGAAACCAGGATTTGGTATTACTTTTCCTGCTAGAATTGATTGAGCTCAAATCATATATTGTCTCTACAATAAATTTTCAACATAGTATATTACAAGAGGTACCTTTACAAGTGCCTCAATATCCAAGTGCTACAGTTTTGTAATTGATTGAGTTCTAGCTTGGTTAGCATCGATATTGTTGCTTATGCAGGAGGATGTAACTTTGAGTGTGCTGAATAACATTTATCCTCCTATCGAAGGATTGGGAAAGAACTATGGGTAAATCTAAACAATTTGTATAAAAAAATTGAAACAGAAAGAATCAAAATCACACACAAAAAAAAACCTCCTAATAACATGAAATTACAACCACCATTTAAGTCTCGAAAATAATCACATCAAGCATTGATCATTATAACATTATTATCTTTTTCCCTGAAAATTATTAGCTAAAGTTAACAAATTAAAAATGTACTCAAAAAATAAGATTGAAAAGAATTTCGTTCCAAGTATCTGGAACACCAGCTAAACACCAATGGCTACAATCCAATCCTGTCGACCCTCCAAATCCATATACGGAGGGATGCCCATCTTTGCGTAGCAACGACAACACCGTTATATCAAGCAATTTAACCTTCTTTCTCACTGTGCTCAACACTCTCTTCAGCACACCTAAAGCTTGTGGAACACCTCCTGGATAGCTTGACCCTAACAACGGTTGCTCTTGCCCTAAACACCCCTTTGCCTTTGGGTCATTCCATAAAGATGAGCTGAAATAAAGCATAAGAAAACATGAACTTTGATTCGAATTTGAGGGTTTTGATATTGAAGGGTTTGATGAAGTTTGTGTTTTGTTAAAGGTTTTACTTGTAATGTGATGGAGAAATTCCCTGGAAGAAGACAAGAGATTTTGAAGGATCGATGTTGGCTTCCACCCATGCAGCCCATGTTTTGAGTGCTGTTTCAAAAGCAAGCATACGGTCCATGTCTTTCATAATTACGCCTCCTACTTCAATAAAATCCCATCTGGAAATTTTTTTTATAAAATTTCATTAATATATATTCCAATTAGATTTCACTATGAATCAGATTTCAATTTGACCTCTCTACTAAAAAATGAGTAAATTAGTTTCTATAAGTTAGATCAAAGAACGAATTGGTCCTTCTGTTAAAAAATTCATCATTTTTTGCCATTAAAAATTGATCATTGTACATTAGCATGAGGAACACGTGTCATTGTTTAATTATTTTGTCAACCATGCCAATTTTTAATAGTATAAATGGATGGAATTTTTATCAGAAAGGATCATTTTGCTCTTTAATCTAATGTATGGGGACTAGTTTGCTAATTTTTTTAGTAGAAGGGGCAAAGTGCAACCCGACTCCTATTACAAGGGCCTCTATAATACTTTTACCAATAAAAGCATATGATTTCTTTTTGTTGATTGAATAAAATTTTGGGATAAAGCACCATTTAGCTCCTGAATTTGATAACTTTTCCAAAGCTTTTTTTTATCCACGTTAGTCTCGAAACTTAACAACTTTTACCTATTTCAACCATAAACTTGGATTCCGTTAAAGTGTGATGATGTGGTACTTTAAAAAAAATGTTATAATTTCTTTAGATTTTTAATATAGTTTTGTAATTTTAGATGTTATATAATGCTTTAAAAATTTTGAGGTGATGGTGTTGTGCTCTGATAAATTGTCACGCCATCAAACTTTGATGGAATTTAAGTTCAAAGGCCAAGTTAGAAAGGTTTCCAAATACTAGGACTAATGGGGATAAAAAAAATTCAAGGACCAAATTGAAAAAAATTACCAAGTTTAAGGACTAAATAGTGCTTTATCCCTAAAATTCTAAAACAAACCAAGTTATTTAAAAAATTGCTCTTGCTTTTTTTCAAAATGTTTTAGAGTTACTTCCACTAGACATCCCCAAATTATATATCAAATCCTAAATTAATTATTAAACTTCAAAACATTACAATTAAATCTCAAACTAAAGCATCATTCTATTTAGGTCCTTTTGTCAGTCTAAGCGTATGCTTTGACGCTAAATTTCAACTTAGATAAAACGTGTTAAAAACTATTTACTAATTTATATGTGTTTAAAATAACCTAAGCATTTAATGTATCATAATCATGTATATATATTGTATATAGAAATGGACAAGTTTATACATACATACACTTACACACTAAATTAAACAAAGTTAGAATATTATTTAAGGGATAAAATTGAATTACAATTTTTTGAAAATCAAGGTAAAATTTTACCATTTTACCTATTTACGTTTTTATAAAATTTAAAGGAGTTGGAGGGGCAAATTTACCATGTTGAGGGTGCCAAGGTCACTTCTTGCCCTTTCCCTCCGTCTTTGATCGCATGATCACGATGTAGTTGAAAAAATTCATGTTAAAAAATATTCATATAAAAGACAATTGAGATTTTAATTGACATGGTAATGTTGAAACTTTAAAAATTACATTGTCCTAAGTTTAAAACCTATTGTGTGTGTTTTATTATGAGTTTTTATTATTTTTAATAAATTTTATATAAAAAGATAGAAATACTTATAGAATAATATTTATTACTTTTTAAAAAGAATATTTTTTTTACTCATTTCTTAATGAAATTGATATACGATTGACTTGTGATGTTATTAAAAACTTACGGTTGGCCCGGTCCGCTACGGTACCACCAATGCCAAGTATTGAAGATAAGCATGTCAATCCCTTTCCATAACTGGCCTCCTTCAATTGAGTCAAGTCTCAATACCCTCCCAATGTCTTCACTCACAACATCTACTAAATACAAACTTCGATCAAGCATCACCTTCACTTCATAATCCTGCAAAATTTTTCCCCACAAGTTATGATGATCAACATTGCAAAATAACGTCCAAATTACATATTTTGTACTTCAATTTATGATCATATTTCGATTACCAACATTATTGCATGGTATTTTTCTAGATTTATGAAATTTTTATGGAATAACTTAAACATATCATCATGATGCGGATAGAGGGAATCAAAGTTTTATGATGATAGTGGGCAAAACATAATTGGAGTCAGAGGGGACCTTGGCTTTTAAAATTTTTGAAAATTTTAATTTGGTCCTTCTATAATTTCTAGAAATTCTAATTATGCTTTTCAAAAGTTTTAAAATTTTTGAAAATTTTGATATCCTCACAAAATATTAAGCCCCTAATTTTTTTTATTATAAATTTTAATTAAACCCCTTGGAATTTTTGAAAATTTTAAGTAGGCTGCCCAGCATAGAGGTGTGCATGGACCGGGCCGGGCCGGGTTCGGGCCGGGCCTACTGAAAATTTCAGGCCCATTTTCTAGGCCCGGGCCCGACCCGGCCCAAAATATGGGCCTAAAAATTTTCCCAAGCCCGGCCCGAAATAAAATTGTTAAGCCCGAGCCCGGCCCGGCCCGGCCCGACCCATATTAAATTTTTTTAACTTATTTCATTAAATAAAAAATTTTAAAATATATTAAATAATTAAATACATTTAAAACAAATATTAAAACAAGAAACAAATAAAAAATATATTAAAACAATTCTTAAAACAATAAAATATGATTAAAAATAAAAAAAATATATTTATTATATAATTCGGGCTGGGCCGGGCCGGGCCCGGACCAAAATTTTTTTACCCGAGCCCGGCCCATTTTCTAAACGGGCCTCATTTTTTTGCCCAAACCCATATTTCGGGCCTATATTTTTACTTGAACCCTCCCATTTTTCGGGCGGGCCTTCGGGCCGGGCCGAGTAGCCCGGCCCATGCACACCTCTAGCCCAGCACATTCTGCCATTGTTTGACAGTGAAAATTTTGCTTGTCTAAACCCTAATTCAATCTTTGAACTCGAAAATTTATTGATGTTTTTAAAAAATCAAAATTATTTTCATACATTTAAAAAATTATATTAGATTTAAATAAAAATTCTTAATCAATTACTAATTTGTATTCGATTGGTCGGATATTTAACTCAATTCGGAGTGTGCTTATAGAAGCAAGAAGAACAAATTAAATAAAGATGAAGGGTTTTATTTACAGACCTGGAATTGGAAGATGGAGATAGCTGCAACTCGAGAAATGTTGAAATTGGCATTAGGAAGTGCAGAATAAAGCATGCATGTCAAGGATTGCCATTGATTTAGACTTAGGGAGTCTCCCACAAACATTATGCTCTTCCCTCTGAAATTTTCTAGGAACTTCAATGCATCAAATCTACAACATAACAATAATAAAAATTATACTTATATTATCACATATTTCTAATTAGGGACGAAGTCAGTAATTTGATATTCAGAGTGAGAGGGAGGGACAGTGAGGGAGAGGTATAGGCAGAGGAACGGTAGGGGAAGGTTTGGGGAGGGGTGGAATATTTTATTTTATATTTATATAATAAGATTTTTTAATTAGATTTTATTTTATTATTAATATTAAATTTTATTTAATTAGATTTTAATGACATGTGTTTGAGGATTAATTTGATAGAATTTATCAATGTAAAGAGTTAAATTTATTAAATTATTTAGAATTAAGAACAAATTAATAGAATATATAAATATTAATGACTGAATTTGTTATTATACCAATTAGAAAATACCATATCATCCATTCCGTAAGGCGTGTTTGATAAACTATTGAAAAATTTTATTAAATTTTATTTTATTGAAAATAAAAATTTTTAACAATTAATATTTTAGATGTGTTTGACAATCATTTTAATTTTTACTTAAAATAAAGTTTTCAACAAAAATATGTTAAATAAGATAAATAAATAGGTCGCTACTTATTTTATTAAAAAGTTGAAATAAAATAACCTTAAAAAAATGAGATATTTAAATTAACATATTTATTTTTCATCCAAAATTATTTAAAATAATATAAAATATTTTATTACTAAAATTCAAATTAAAATTAAAAAATAAGCAATTTTTTAAAATTACCATAATTATTATATTTACTAATTTACCAAACAATTTTCTAATATAAATAATTTAAATATTTATTTATACAAATAAATGGAGTACCTTGTGAGGGAGCACTGAAGAGGCTGCCATCGGTATTGAGAGTAAAGCATATCCAGGCGTCCATTTCTCTGACAACTGAACTCTCTTTGGATGAAAGGACAAGCCCAGTCTGAGTAAAGAGGGTAAGATGGATCATAAACCCAACTGCCCTTGAACAAATCACACCCCTTGGTAGCAGCCGCATTTCCCACCTGATTGTTGCACCAAAAAACAGCCAAAACCATGAAATAATACGAAGAACCAAGGACAATGGAATCAACCCAATGTCCCATTTTCGCCTCTTAACAACCTCCCTAGGCTTGGAATGACAGGAACAGTTGTGACAGACAAAAACACAATCGAAAAAGAAAGAAATCTTTCGAATAGTTTGGTTTAAATTACAATTGCAGACATTTTTGTGTTAATTAATGTAATGAATATCAGTAATGAATACTGATGAGGGAGAGAGCGTTTAAGATTATAAAGTAGCAAGCTGTAAAGTTGTATTACAAGTGATGTTTATATACTTGGCTTGGCTTTGGGATGAAAGGAGAGAAAGTAGAGGTTGAAATTCAAACTCCAAATTTATAGGATTATTATCTTATAAAAGTGGTTATACGAACGGAACGAACTAAGCTCCGAATTCTTATACAATAGTGTGTTTGGATTTGATTTTTATTTATGGAGGATTTCAATAAATTTATATATATCGATACTTGAAAGAAAATCGTAAAAATATTTTACTCATTGTTGTGTATAGCTATCTATCTATTTATATTTATTACTCATCTAAATTTGGTAACATTTTTATCAAGTATCTTTTAATATATAATTTTATGAACTAAATAAAGGGTATTTTTTAAAATACATACTTGCACATTGATACGAGAACTTGGTAACTATTTATAGAGGTTACATAAGCAAACCATAAAGAAAAAACATAGAAATTTAAAAAAAATTAAAATAAAATAAAAGATAAAAGGAAATTTAAAAAAAGATAACAAGAAATAAAAAAAAAAATAATTGTTGTTGCGAACTAAGCCAATGGTTTTGTTAGAATATCCAGGACTTGATTAGTTGCATGCAAATGTTTTAACTTCAAGTGTTTTATTTTGAACTTGTTCATGAACGACGTGAAAGTCAATTGCCACATGTTTCATGCGGCTGTGGAACACTGGATTGACACAAATGTAAGTGTTGCTTACATTGTCACAGAGAATGTGAGGGATTGCTATAAGTGGAACACGAAGTTCATGAAGTAGGCCAGTGAGCCAATTGGTCTTCGATATAGCTGCGGCAACAATTCGATATTCAGCCTTTTCGATGAGTGGGAAATAGAGCGTTGCTTCTTCGAAGACGATGAAAGAGGAGAGTTACCGAAATATGTCCGGTTGTTGAAATGCGATAATTAGGATCATTAGTCCAATCAGAGCCAAAATACGAGGCGTTGATCAGGTGCCTTGGCAATTTAAAGACCATAAGACGAGGTAGCATGGAGATACTGAAGAAGTCGTTTGAGAGCAATCCAATGAGACATAATTGGTTGATGCATTGCTTGTGATAACTTGCTTACAACATAGGCAATATCAGGAGAGGTAATGAAGCTTATCAATTATCCGCAAATAGAGAGAATTGTCAACAAGTGAGTCACTGGGAGACGGCTCAAAAACAATTGTAGAAATCATAGGTGTAGAAACTCTTTTACAGTTGTGCACATCAACCTCTTGTAATAAATAATTTGTGCATTTGTGTTGAGAAAGCAAGAGGCCATCAGTAGATTGAAACACGTCAATACTAGGAAAATAGTGAAGCGAACCTAAACCCCTTAGTGAAAATTGATTAGAGAGAGCCTCAATGATATGTTCAACACCCCGAAGTTGATTTCTAGGGACTATAACATCGTCAACGTAGACTAGAATATACACAGTGGAGCCAAACTTATTCAAGATAAATAGTGAAGAGTCGGACTATGGTTTAACAAAACCCAAATTAAGAAGATAATTTTTAAGTTCTGTGTACCACGCATGAGTAGCCTGTTTAAGACCATAAATTGCTTTCTTGAGGCGACAGACATGATTAGGATATTCAGAATATTCAAATCCTGGTGGTTGTCGCATTTACACTTCTACTGTAAGATGACCTTGAAAGAATGCATTATTAACATCCATTTGATTAATTGGTTAGTGGAGTTGAGTTGCAATAGTCGGAATTAGACAGACAGTGACTGGCTTGACCAGTGGACTGAAGTGGAATGATAACCAAGACCAAGCTATTGAGTAAACCCCTTGACCACGAGACAAGCCTTATACCTGTCAATAATACCATCAGGATTTTGCTTAAGACAAAATAGCCACCTACAGTCCACTACATTCTTGGAAGGATCACTTGGAACCATTTCCCAGGTCTAATTGCGAACGAGTGCATCAAATTCAGTTTTCATCGCTAAATTCCAGTGGGGAATTAACTTGGCTTGTTGGGAGTTCTTGGAATTTGGTTGGTAGGCTCAACTTTGGTGAGGAATTGGCAAGGTTTAAGACTGTTTGTTTGTGAATGAGTTACCATAGGATGAGTTCGAGTTACTGTTTGAGAGGTTGTGGGTGAATCAGGGTTTGTTTTGTAGAGATGCCATCGAATGTGATGGCTGAGTCGTAGTAGAGGGAAGTAGATATTGGAACCCACCCATTTGTTTGAAAAGTCAAAATGGGTGGGCACCGAAAAGTAGAAAGTAATATTGGTTGGCAAGTTGGGTTAAAAGTTGGCATGGGATAATTGCAATTTTGGTCCCTAATTGTATAGGGACATTGCAAGTTGATCCTTGAACCTCAACTATAAATAGGCCTAACCATTTCTTACTTTCTTCATCCCATAATTGCCATTCTCTACTTAAGGCATTATTCTATCTCTCTATTTGTAAATTTCACTTGTAATTTTTGGAGTGAAATATATTTGGTAGTGCCCGAGGACGTAGGCAAAATTTGCTGAACCTCGTTAAAATTCTGGTGTTCTTTATTATTTATTTTGCATATTTTGTGAATGTGATTATAGTGATTTATTGTGCTATTAAATTACGATAGAGGGATATTCTGGCTAGGAAAGACTTGGTATTTAAGTGATCTTCGTGATCTACCTCTCTTTCCTGGGAATTGAACTTAGTGTGATTTTTCAGTACAATATTTTTTCTTTTTCACACGCTTCCGCGCAACAGTAGACTTGGTGGGTGAGAGGGTGGTCTTGGTCGGTGGTGATAAGTTAGAAGAGGTGGTGAGGAAGGCATATGAGTTGAAGGAACACTTGGACGGGGAGAAGCTTGATGTGGAGTTGTAGTGGATGGCAGCTGGAACATATCAATGTTTATTTGCAAAGCTAAAGTCGATGGTGAAGGAGAAATAATACTTGAGCAATTGGATCCGGAAGAGAGTTATTGAGATTGTTGAGAGTGGGTGGGCAACAATGTACTTGTCGATGGTAACTAATAAGAAGATTTCAAAAGTAAATCGTTGCCCTCTTTAGGTTGTTTAGTAGAAAGAATGTTCCAAGAAATATTATCCTTAATTTTTGAATTTGAAAACGTATTTTCAAAGGAAAAATTATCTTCCAAACATAATACATCCCTGAATATACATAGCTTGGAATTAATAGGATCAAAACATTAGTGGCTGTAAAATTTATTAGAAAAACCTAAATGAACACATGGTGTAGAGCGAGGCTCTAATTTATGTTTGAGCCACGAGTAGCATAAACATCCAAACACTTTGATAGAATCATAATTAGGAACAGTTTGGATTAAAACTTCAAAGGGTAGTTTTATTTTGTAAGTTAGGTGTAGTCATCAGATTTATAAAATATATAGCTTGGTGCCAGGCATAACTCCAAAAATTGGGGGTAACGATGATTGATATAACATGCCGATATCGGCATTAAACTAAAGCTACTTGTTGAGGAGTACAATGAGGTGACACTAAAGTTAACGTTTGTACGGTAATTTGATGCAAGTGTATTAATTGTTACAGTAAACATGTTAGGTTAATATAGTGTAATTATATCAGCAATTTTCTCTATCATGCTTGATAGTATAGGTTGTAATTACATAGTTAGATAATCTAGATTTTTAAAAAATATTAATTACTATAAAAATATCAATACGATAATTTTTTTAATACACGATAAAAAATTTCTAAACGAGTAACAAGTTGAAATCAATTCATTATATGTAATACATTAGTCCAAGAAAGTAGCCGATAATATAATTACTAATAAAAATAACAAGAAAAATAAATATTATATGTAATTTTATCTAATTGCTTTAGGATTCCATATTTGTTAGATTTTGTTTTTTAACATCCAACATATACTCTTCTCATCATCTGATTCTGTATCATTAACTTTATCATGATCTCATTCTTCCTTTTACTATTCAAAGTATGGATCATCTCAATTCCACCTATAAATAAAACTACAAAGTATGCAACATGCTAGTATGATCTAACCTTTTTTTATGCTATACTGAGGGGGTATTGTTAAAAATGATTTTTTTTAGAACAACAAATGTCCTCTCAACCACATTTGAAAGTTTTAAATGTTTCAAATTAAAGAGTTTGTAATCTATCTTTGGCGTTTGTGTCTGATTCCAATTTCTCAAATGGTATCGTACCCCTTGATATGGTGCAAGAAAACCTTTTGTATTTGCATAAGTAGCATCTACCATATTATATTTGGGTTCACAATGTAAACAGTCTATAACTTTGATTATAAAAACTTATATAAACTTAATTTATAGAAAGACTTATATTAGGTTATAACACTTTTATAATAAGTAATTTTAATTAAAAATAATATAAAATTTATAATATATAACATTTTTAAAAAATAATATAATACTTTTATAGCACGTAAATTATTTTTTTATAATTTTTTTTTCATAACTTTGGAAATTTTTTTGAATTTAAAATAATATAAGTTTTTATTATAACTTTATAAAAGACAAAAATTATTTTTATTATAAGTTTTAATATTTTTGCCATGATCATCCCAAATACTCATAAATGCTCATACTTATAATATAATGTATGAGTATTTGTAAAGCCATGAGGTAATTAGATTTAGATGTAATTACTTGTGTAATTACTCCAATTTTTACCCTTTCCTTAAGAATTAAAAAATGTAATTGGGGTGCTACAATTACATCATATTTAGTAGGACTCACTAATTACAATGGTTACCTAAATATGCCATTATTACGTAATTACAAACAATTATACTCAAATCTATAAACAAAATGACTTTCCAAACATTATATAAACACTTAATTTCATGTGATTCTAAATAGGAATCTAATTTTTGAAATTCACCATCATCGCCATCAGTATAAGAAGATAATATTTTTGTTTTGAAACAATGTTTGAGTAAAGGATGTAATGTTTGAAAAATATTCAATATTCCAGTTTTAGTTTTTTTTAGTAATCTCATAATAGGTTCTGATCGTATTTTTTTTACACAATACCTACAATTACCCATAATCCTTTCCTAACTCATAAATAAGAAGATAATACGTTTTAGTGAACTCAAACGCTATTTTAATTTTAGTTTTAAGTGTGAACAACCACGTATATTTGGAAAATTGATCATATCGGTTTTTTGTGGATCGATAAAATCGGAGATGACCCACGCATGTCGTTAAAAATTAGATGTAATGGCTTGTTACTTTGTAAAGAGTCTCTGGAAAAAGTTGGCCTATGGCTACAAGGATTACAATTAATATAGTTTTTGAATTATAAACTAGAATTGAAAACTTATTTAAAATTTTATTCAGAACGCGAGGATTAGGATGTCCTAATCGAGGATGCCACAAGTGATAGGGAATATAAACATTGCATTCGGTAGGACCATCTACTTCGCTTAATGACCACTCATACAAGCCGTCTTTACTCCATCCGCAGACCAATGGCGCCCTTCGTTAATCAGATTCTTGACAAAATGAAAATTGGAAGAGGTTTTATTGTCTTGACAAAATTGAGAAACAAAAATTAGATTATACTTGATATCAGGAGATCAGATAGTATTACAATTGCCCATGGAGATTCCCTCTGAGTTGTGATAATCATTAGCATTTGTTAGACTCTGAGCACCGGAGGCACTATGATGAGTGGCCAGCGTGTCAATGATCCGAGGAGTATTTTGGGGGCATTTGATGTTGCAAAGTTTTCTTTAGCTTGCACGTAATTGTGAGATTGACTGCGACATACTCGAGCAGAATGAATGGGACGATCACATAGCTGACATACCAGTGTGTTGGTAGGTTGAGCAAAATTCTACTGAGGTTTCCAAGTTGGGCAGACTATTATTATTTTTGTTGATGTTTGAAAGGGTGGACAGAGTTTGTTGAGCAAAAACAGTTGTGATGTGTGTAGATGACAATAAACGAGGTTCATGGTGATTGAGGTCCCGAGGAAGAGCTTGTGGTCAAAGAGCCTTTCATATAGTTCTTCATAGGATATAATGGAGTCTCGAGCATAGATGACAGTGGAAATTTCTCGGAATTCAGGTCCTAATCCAGGAAGGATTTTGACAACAAGTTCTTCATTGGAAATTGGAGATCCAACAGCTGCAAGTTCGTCACATAGAGAGCAGACTTGATGAAGACAATAGGTTACAGGAAGAGTTTCTTCGGTGAGTCAAACTACTCGATAAACTTAGAATCTATATATCTACTACAAATTTCCACCTGCTTCGTTAGGGATTTAAAACTTTTAATTTAAATAAATTTAATTATAAAAAATTATAAAAATATAACATTGTACTTTTTAAAAGATTTATAAATAAATATAACTGAAATTGATGTTTTCAAAAATTCACTCTCTTTTTTTTGTCAATTGCGAAATGATGTATGCTTTTTGTGCTCAAACATTTTTATTAAATATCTTTATATTTATTTTATTAATAATTAGCTGTTCATCCAAATATTTTTCATAAAGATTTGAAAAAATAACTGTAAATGGGAATTTTTTAAATATTTTTAAAAAAATGTATTAAAGATGGTAATAGTAACAGAGAATTATATATATTGATAACAATTTTTAACTTTGGAAGATTATAAATATAAATTTATGTCCATTATAAATTATGGGTCAAATATGTGAAAATATTTTAGTAATTAATTTCTAATACAGGATGGATTGATTAGAAATTAGGTTAATATGTAAAAGTTATATATTAGGGTTATAGTCCTAAATTACACATATGTAACTTTTCTAATATCCCATCTTTAGAGAAGAGAGTTATTTTCTCTGAATTACTTTTGTGTTAATTTGGAAGATTAAAATCATAAGATCGAAGATTTCAAGAAATCAATAAATTCAGGTACACTTTCACGTTTAGTTTTATTCTTAATTATTTAGCATGATAAATCTTGATTAATAAAATTTTATATATGATATTGTTTTTAATGTTGTTACACTTTTGTCTCATCCTTGTTACTTCAAATGAATACTACTTACTGAACAAAAAGAAAGAAATTTCATTAGCCAATGGGCTTTCAAGGTTTTCCATGCATGAGTTCTATCTAAAACTATAATATCACTTTGCTTGACTTGACAATAAGCTTAGAATTCTTATAGGACATTTTTTATGGCTTTGCAGTTGTCGTTGGTGATGTTGTATTCTTCTTTTTCTTTTTTCTGTCTCGAGAATTGTTCTAAGCTCTATTTTTACAAAGGAATATTTTTACTTACTCAATGTGAGGTAGAATCGTTGATTACCTGGATTCTCCTCATCTTTTTAATGATTCAACTACTCAAATCATCGCTTTCGAATTGAATTCCAACTTGATAAGGTGATTATGCTTCTCCGATTTCTCTGTGTTTCTTTGCTTCTGCTTCTGCTCAATTTCATCCTCCAAGACAAAATTATTCCTGATGGTTATCTTTCTCTTTTCAGTCCTACATCTTCTCCTCATCAAACTCAACATATCTTGATATCACGACCTTACAAGTTATGGGATTATATAGTTTGTAGGCACTGGAATTTTCACAATATCGCAGGAAAATCAATTTCTGGAATGCCCTTGAAGCTTCAAAGGTGATCTACCTTCTGTTTACGCAAACTCCAAGTTTCATTGGGAGTGTTATTCCCAATTTGTTTAGTTGGAAACCTATTTAATAACTAAACAAAACAAGTTTCCTTGGGCGTGATGCTTGAGGCATTGTGAGCTAGTGAACAATCCCATTCTCCTTACAAAAAGTTTTGAACTCTGATGAGGTGTATTCACCACCTCAATTACTCCGAAAACATTTTATTTGAGAACCACTTTGTTTTTCATGTAGACTCGTGTTTTTCCACAATAACCATCTATGAATATTAGGAAATACCTGATTCGACCAATGGAGATAGGCTTAATGGGTCCACACACATCCAAATTCACTAGCTCAACACGCATGGATGCTCTTCTCGACTTGTACTTCTTGAAAGGCTTCCCATAACACAAACTTCACACAAACTGCTGGGGCATTCAATTTTTATGAGTTCAGTTAGCATTCCATCAACTTCATCTTGGGTTTTTTGACAGCAGCAAAAGAAGAAAACATAAGCAGAGGAAGAAATACAGGACGTAAAACAAGGAAGCAAGATGCAAAAAAAAAAAAAATATTTTACTTGCTCACAAACGTGCAGCAAGGGAGCTTATGGCTTTAGCTCATTTTGCTCTATTTTTGCTCTCTGTCTTGTTCTTTTGCTGCTGTCAAAAACCCAACACTTCAACGCCTTAAAGTTAAGATGGTCATATATCGAAGATGCCAAAGGGAGGAGTTACTCAAGGCAATTGCTTTGAAACATTTTTCCTCGTTAACATTGAACCGTAGCAAAAACATCGTGTTCTTAGTCTTTCTTATGTAAGTGATAAGATTATTATTTTCATCACGAATGCTAACCAAATCCTTCATTTTCATATCATATCATTTCTCCAAAATTTGAGCAACACTCAAAATGTTATTTTTGCCCAACATAGAAAGCATAGAATTTTTTTTTTAAAAAAAGCCTGTTAGTATTTTCACTTGCTTTTCATTCAATAAAATTAATGAGGTTGCATATTTATAAATTTAATGGATCATTTTAGAAAATAACTTTCCATATTTCAAGATTAATTATTGGCTTCTATTAAAATTTTTTCAATTTTCAAATTACTTTAAAGTTGTTTAAAGTTGTTTATAGATAATGATTAATGTTCACAAAACCAACTAAAAATTCGACTAAGGTAAGTGCCCCTATCAATTCATAGTATAGTTACGGTGAGTACGGATATCGTTCTCACGAAGATTAAAAGTATTAGTAATTACTGTTTTCTATTATTTAATCGAATAATTCGAGTGATTGATTAAAATCTAAAATTAACTAATTTAATTAACTAATGAACACGATAAAAGAACAAAACAAGCATAAACGATTAACAACCAAAAAGAGAAACAATACACATGAAAGAATTCACCTAGATTTCATCTGTCATTATCAATCTAAATTACGCAATTTCTTTACTTAGTATCTTGATCCGTAGAAATCCCTAAATTATGCTAATATTTCTTTCGAGAGCAAGAGCAACTAACTCTAGGTTGATTAATTGAATTCTTTCTAATTAATACCCTTATTATCACATTAACTTGTGTTATAGATTCCCTATTAGATTTGCCTCTAATCTGGTAGATTTATGTTGTCCTATCTCTAGGATTGCATGTAATTCCACTCAATTACACTAGACCTACTCTTAAACATGATCTATTCCTCCTTTGATTTAAGCACATTAAACATGGATCAGTAATCTAAAAATATCAAACCAAGAATTAAACACACATAATTAAGAACAAAATTTAAGTATTTATAGCATAAAATAAAAATCAAATGATAGAATCCATCATAGGGTTCATCTCCCTAGGTATTTAGAAAATTAGTTCATGTTTGACATCCAAGAGATAGTATAAGTGAAAGAACAAAGAAACTAATGATAATATTCTAAGAAATCAAATGCAAATCTTCAATCTTGTCAGGAATTTGCTTCAGAATCTGCTTCAATGGTGTTTTTCGAGTTGTTTTCTTGAGCATTCTATGACGGCTCACTCCAATCTTTTTATTTTTGTCATATATACATCTTAGAATACTCGAAAAGCTTTAAGAAAAATGATTTCCCGTGGTTTAGGCTGCAAAACCGCAAAACCAACATGGCCTAGCACATGGTCGTGTGGAAAGGGTTAGCTCGTATGACTCCTGTAACTTACTCCCAAATGATCTCTGTCGAAACTATTTTTTTTGAAATGTCAACTTATATTTTGAAAAACAAAAATAGGAGTTGCCACCGATCCTTTTTATATGAGGCGTGATCGGATCACCTCGAAATTTGATCCTTTTAACAAAAGGTTTAATTTATTAAAATAATATTTTTCGGTCTACAAAAATCCAAAAATGAGTTCGGGCGTCAGTTATGTGTGAGGAAGTATTAGCACCCTCGTAATTCCTAAAATTGGTACCTAATTAATTAATTAATGTTTTAATGTTGAAAGTTGAATACTTGAAAAGAATTTAAAATATGATCCCTCTTTGTATTGTATTATTTTGTGAAAATCGTTCGAATAAATCGAAATGTATGCTAAAGGCCCTTTTATCTCGAGGTAACGAAAGAAGTCGTATCCCGTAAGTTAGGACACGACATTTTAAATTCTCAAGGATAAGCTGACCCTTTATTTTATTATTTAACATGTATTTTGAATTTTAAAAGGATGTTCGGTTATTTAGATTCAACGAGAAGATCGAAACCCCGTAAGTTAGGGTACGTCTTCTTGAGTTTCCAAACATCACCTTTTTTAAAAAATAATTTTGAATAAATATAAGTGTAATATTGAAAATGATGCACATTTATTTTGTTTGAGGTATAGTATAAAAACCAATTGTATTTAAACTCAATTCATGATGTAATGACGATATGAAATGACCGAGAATATTAAAATGAGGATTATAAAATTATGACATCAATAATAAAACAAATACAATGGTTCAAAAAAAATGAAAATAAAAGATGTTTAAAAAAAATAGCATCCAATTAAAAAAAAGGAATGAATCATAAATAAATGGATGAAATAAATAAATAACATCACATTTAAATATCTAACAACTAAATAAAAAAGAATAAATAAATATATGAATAGGTAAAACAAGCATAAATAATAACTTAAGTATTGAAAAGGTAAAATGTTAATGGATAAATAAAATAGGTATACATAATATTAAAATTAAATGTTAAAAAAATGAATAAATAGGTAAATTGATAAAAAAATTTATAAATAATATTAAATTTAAATACTTAAAGGATAAAAGAATAATAGAAAAATAAATCAATAAATATAATAGATTTAGGTAATACTAAATTTAGATATATAAAAGTATAAATAATATTAACTTAGAATATAAAAAAAATGAAGAATAATAAATAAAGCAAATATCGGTGATATAAATTTCAAATAAAAGGTAAGGCAATGATAATAAACAGGTAAATAAATAATAAAAAAATAATCATTAAAAGGCTGAAACTAAATAAATAAAGGATTCAATTGAAATTTAAATGAGTTTAAAAGGTATAAATTGCAAATAATAAAAATAGGCTGACAAGGACCAGAATATAATGCGCTAAAAATAATGGGGATTAAATGGGAAAATATCCCTGGTCCCTATGTGCGCAATTTTGCGATGAACCAAAGTGAAACATAATTAAAATCGCGGGGTAAATTTAAAAAGAGAAAAAAGGGCTAGATTGAAACAACACAAAAATGTGGAAGGACTAGGGTTGTAAATAACCCATTTAACGAAAACGCGCGGATGCCCCTGGAGCAGGTCGGGTGGCGCGTGGGTGGCCTTATATGGCGCCATTTTGAGGCCACTGAAATAGGCCCTAAACGATGCCGTTTCGCATCTTTTATAAAAGCAAATTTTTTTAACTCATTCTACCATTCACTAAAAAAAAACTCTCACACATATCCTCTCAACTCTCTCTCACTCTCTAGACCTATGTCTCCAGCCCAGGTCCGGTCACTAGACCACCGTGGCAGCCATTGGTTGCCGGTGACAGTGCCGCCATCCACGGTGGTCGGAGAGTCCAAAAGGCTCCGTTCTGGCCTTCTTTTCGCGAGGAGCCCCGTTTTGAGGTTAAGAGTTGCGAAATCTCAGCAAAGGTCGAGCTCGAAGCGAGGGGACTCTTCGACTTTCCCCTTTGGCAACTGAAGCAGGTAACATTTTACCATTTTTTCTATTTTAAAATAGAATAAAATGAAATAGAAATAGAAACAAAAATAGATAGATAGAAACCTTTTGAATCTGTACTTGGGCTCAACTCTTTTGTTTTCTTTTTATTTTCAATTTTCTCTCTGTTTTTTGTATTGAAAAATCTCCCCCAATACATTGGTTTTGGAATGGCCTTTATAGCTAATGAATATTATAAAATATTAGTTTTTCTTTTGCTTTTATTTGCTATTGTTGGTCTGCTCTCTGCTTGGTTTGCTCTTGGTTTGCGCTGTTTCTGTTTCCTTTCACATGTGTCAGGGAGTCAACGGGGTTGTAGATTGCTGTTTTGGTGCAACGGAGGTTGAGCCTCGGGCGATGTGTGCATTGTTGAGGCACGTGGGGGTAGCGACGCGCCTAGGGTTTCCTCTATTTCTTCTTACTGAAAATGTTTTAGGTTTTTGGGCTTAAGTTTTAGTTTGGGTTAGGGATTTATTTTGTTTTGGGCTGTTTAGGGTTTGGGCATGATATGTAAATAGACTATTATTTATTTTTTGGCTTTGGTTTGTGTCTTATCAGGCTCGGGCAAATTTGGGCCTGTACACTCTCCTAAGTATAAAAACATGAATTTAAAGGATTAAGAGCATAAAATTCACCATTAACATCGAATAATCACCTAAATCGTATTAATAATGAGATTAAAACATGTTACTTTTAGCACTTATCGTTGGTCCTTCAAGATTCTTCTTTGGATGATGAAGGGACAAGTTTACACTCCAATAGTTACAATTGGACTAAGTCACTATTATAGAAAAAATAGATATGGACATCACGAGTTTGTTCATGCAATTTAGAAACTTCTTGTGGATGTACGGCCTTGCATGTAGAGTTAATCCACTATGCTTCAATAAGTACAAGTTGTGATTTAAGTCCCACTCATTAACCAAGTAACTACCTCACCCTTATACTCAAGCTAGAAAACTCACCCTAGACTTATCTTTTGAAAGCTTAAACGTAAACTGATTGACATTGTACAGGCCAATTTTGGGCTAAACCCAAAACCCAACTAACCTAGCCCAATACCCTAAACCAACCTAGCCCAATCCTAAAACTACCTGAGCCCAAATCTTAAAACCCTAACAGCCCATCTGCTTAAAAGATTTCAGCAGCAAGCCCTAGCTCCCACCTTGTCAGCCGCCGCTTCCCACCATCAGCCAACCATTGGCTACCTTGCGCACTACCCCCTCGTCCACCGCGCCCACGACCTGCAACAGAGACAGAAACAACAGCAAAAGCAGCATGCGAGGAATGGGGGCAAAGAATAAACAAAACAGAAACAAAAAAGGGAGAAATGAATGTTTATGGATCGGCTTTAAAAAGCCAAAATCAAGGATGAGAAAGGGGCCTTTTTTTCTTTTCTCTTTACCGAGCAGTGTAAAATTCGAAAATCTCAAAAAAAGATTTCAACAACCAATATACAAAAGTTAAAACCTCACAAGTAGCATAGATCAAACATCAAAAAGGGGAAATTTAAACGCCCTAAAATCGGAAACGCTACTAGCAAAAAGAGAAAGAAGAAGAGAACAACGGCAAAACGAGTCAAGGTCTCTAATATTTTCTCGTTTCTTTTTATCTTCAGATTTACACTCATCTATGTATGCGTATAATAAAAATACAAAAAAAAAAGAGAGAAATTTTTTTTTACCTAAGGCGATTTCCGGCCACCGTGTACGGTGGCCGGCGCGGTGGAGCTGTGACGGCGCGGTGGCTTTCCTGGCCGGTTTCTGGGTTTCCCCAGAGAGAAAAATCCCTCTCTCCCTTTTTTTTTCTAAGACCCAGCTAAAATGAAAACAAGAAAGGAAATCTAACTTTTATACTGTTAATAAAACGGCGACGTTTGCGAAACTGACCCAGGGGATAAAACGACGTCGTTTTGCCCTGGGTCGGACCGACCCGACCTGACCCACGAGGAGGATCCGCGTGTTTTTGCGGAAGGGTCTAATTGCGCGAATGACCCTTCCGCTTTTCTAAACTTTTGCGATCAGGTTTTCATTCTTTTTAAATTGGCATAAAATTCAAGCGCATTTTTTATTTCGATCCCCACTAAACGCTGCGTTTCGAGAGGACAGAATATTTGCACTTTTAATCCTTCCCGTGTTTTAGCGTGTTCCAATTGGTCCTTCTCTTTTATATATTTCTTTTAAAATTCCCCCTAACCCTTTTTTATTTCGATTTTCATCCCTTTTACTTCTCATCATTATTTATTTTAATTTCAATATTATTTCATACTAATATATCCTATTAACGTTACTATTATTACATTTTTAGTATTTTATTGTTGTTATTCTACTTAATACTAACCTGTATATGTTATGTAGTATTATTAAGGGTTTAATATCATTATTTTGTTAGTATATTTGTATATCACCAATGCATTCTTTAAATATATATACATTTACGCGTATATCCTAAAATTATATTACATATATTTGTTTTACATATATTTATCTACGTATATTATGTCTCTATTTTAATATATTTTACATATAGTAGTTAGATATAGTTCTTATACATTTCCATGTACATATTTCTATACCATCTTATATGTATTTACCTATGTTTTCGTATTTATGAATATATCTTTAATACATATAAGTATATATTTATTATTAATAGATGTTTTCAACATAATTATTATATATATTAGGTGAATATTTTAACATTACATTATATATGTATTTATATATATTACGCATATATATATACCCTTCTTTTTAATATTATATTTTTTATATATGTAGATATACGTACTTATACCTACTTAAATATATTTTTCACATTTCATAATTCTTATATATTTACATATATTTATGCATATTTTACATCATATACATACTTATATATTTTATACTCTTAAAAATGTTTTTTGTATATTTCACATATTTTATAATTCACATACATATATTTTATATTATCACGATTTGTAAATATAAATACACATTTACATTTTTTATAATATTTACCGATTTTATATATATGTACATACTTATCTATGTTTTCATATTCTGTAATTTATACATATTTCTTATTTTATGGTTTTAAATTATACATGCACATATATATTTTACATAATTGTATTCATTGTCATCATTGTTATTTGGTGTTTGTTTATTTATCCATGTACACTTGTGCTTTTTCTAAAACGTTAGTTCTATTTATTTATTTGTATGCTTTGTTTACGTAATCGCCTCGTCATTTCATTTTGCCTATTGTATTGTTGTTACTCACTTTACTTTGCTTACCTTGTCGTATTCGTTATTGTTTCGTCAAGCATTAACACCAAACATCAAAAGGAAAATTTTTCTAAATAAGGCAATATTTCGCGTTTGGGAAAATCGAGAAAACGTGCCCTAACGTGCTGGGTTTCGATTTCTCGTTCGACCAAATAGCCAAATATCCTTTTTAAACTTTTAAATAAGGCAATATTTCGCGTTTGGAAAATCGAGGAAACGTGCCCTAACGTGCTGGGTTTCGATTTCTCGTTCGACTAAACAGCCAAATATCCTCTTAAAGCTTCAAAATATGGTTTCATTAAACTATAAGGTGATCTTGGTTTCGATGGTTTAGAGTATCATGTCCTAATGTGCTGGATGTGATATTCCTTCGGAACAAGAGAATCTTATATTTCAATTCACGTTATCAGAGTTTTCTTTTAAGGATCGTATTTTAAAAAAAAACTCTTCAAATTTTCAATTTTCGACACTAAGACACTAATTAATCAACTAGGTACCAATTTTGGGCGTATCGAGGGTGCTAATCCTTCCTCGTGCGTAACCGGCTCCCGAACTCATTTTTCTGAATTTCGTAGACCAAAATCGTTGTTTTAATAAAATTAAATCATTTATTAAAAACAACCACTTTTTGAGGTGACCCGATCACACCTCGTCAAAAAAGGATTGGTGGCGACTCCCGTTTTCATTCTTTTTTAAATCCAAGTCGACTCCGTTTTCATCAAAAAATGTTGTCAACAGCTTGGCGACTCCGCTGGGGACATAAGAGAGTCAAGCCACGTGTTAATTATTTCTTGTCTTTTGTCGAAAGTTGAAAATTCGATTTAAATTTACGATCCTCTCATCTTTTGTTTTGAGTTACATTTTTATCGTGTTCTGTATTTTATTTTATACCTCTGCACATTCCATTGCATGACCGTTGGTCGCACCTTTTAAGTGGGAGTGAGAAACTACGCCTTCGTGAGGTTTTCACCTCCGCATGGGATAGTGAATCGCTTCCGGGATACATCCGTACCTATGTCTTCGTGAGATTTTCATCTCCGCATGGCCATAGGGAAATGTATTCCCCTGAACTGAACTCGGTCCATATGAGCCTATAATGGGTGAGGATCGAGGAATCTGCTGGTTCAGGTACCCTCACTTTAGAACCAAACCACACATAGCGAGCCATAAGAACCCATCGAGATAGAGCTATTCTAGACCCTAGTGCTTACTGAATAGATGCTATATTTATTATTGTTTATTTTAAATCCTAGATCTAATTTACTTTGTTTGTGATTGCATGGCATTTTCATTTCAAAAGAGGTGTCGATTCACGTTCAGTATAGATAGAAAGCTTATCATGGAAAAGAGGTTTCTTGATAAAGTAGAAGACAATGCAGCTGTACGATTATGGGCTGAGACAATGTGGAGAGAGAAAGGCGATAGTCTTGCAGAAGGGTACGTATCAGAGTTATGGGACTTCACCCGTATCAGCGTAGTCCAAAATGATCTGCGAGAAATGAAGGAAATATGGGATCAATGGGACGACGGGACCAAGCAGATGTTTTACTGTGATTACGGGGACTTACCTCACCTACTTGGTGTCAAAGTGGACAAGCATTTATTCCGAGCCCTAGCCCAGTTTTGGAATCCTGCTTACAGTTGTTTCACTTTTGGAAAAGTGGACTTGGTGCCCACCGTGGAAGAGTATACGACCTTGCTCCGGTGTCCAAAGATTCAAATTGACAAGGCCTACTCTAGAGCTGCTAGTGTCCCAACATTATTAAAAAAATTGATGAGTATTACGGGGATGAGCGAACAGTGGGTCGCTGCCCGAATCCAACAGAAAGGAAACAGTAAATGCGTTCCTTGGAAAAGCTTGCGAGATTTAGTATTAGCACACCCTGATGTGAAGAAAAGAGTGGATGTCTTCGCTCTAGGTATCTATGGTTTGGTAATTTTCCCTAGAGCTTTAGGGCACATAGATGAGGCTGTCTCTGATTTGTTCGATCGGCTCAGTAAAGGAGTCACGCCCATCCCGGTAATCTTAGCAGAAACCTTCAGATCTCTAAGCGCATGTCGAAGAGCAGGGGAAGGAAGGTTCATTGGATGCGCACAGCTACTATTGGTGTGGTTCCATAGTCACTTTTGGAAGGTGGAAAATGTCTCTTATCGAGTCTTCTCAGAAGGCTATTCCCCATTGAAGGAACAGGTTGCTACACCAAGACAAGACGACATCACGGAAGAGAAGTGGATGACAATTCTCCAAAATCTTCAGGAGGACGACGTTGAATGGAAAGCTCCTTGGATGGGACCCGACGAGATCCTGTATCGATGTGGTAATTTCGACTGGGTCCCTTTACTCGGAATTTGGGGAGCTGTCGGTTATGCCCCTTTACTCGTATTAAGACAATATAGATCGAGACAGTTCATACCAGCAACACAAGGGCTGGCTCAATGTGAGTTTTCTTATAAGGATGAAAACTACAAGAGAAAAACTCGAGAAATATCTAACGCTTGGAAACAGGTTCACCGAATGAAGATATTTACCATAGGAGCGATGGCAACTTCAGAATATTATGGGTGGTGGAGTAAAAGAGTCAATGACAACATCCCTAAGCCGAGGGAAGATTGCGTTCAGTCTATAGAAGAGCATCTACAAGTAGTTCCGTCAGAATTAGAGATCATCAAACGAGACTTTGAGAAAAGAAATTCTGAGTTGGGAAAGAGGATAGAACAGTTAGAAGAAGAAAGAGTGCATTTGGGATTAGACATCGATATCCACAAGCTAGAAGCCGAGAAATTAAGGAAGGGAAAGAACAAAGCTGAAGAGGATTTGGATAGTCTAAAAACAGATTACAAGAAGCTGCGATTGTCGATGAGAACTGTCGGTCTGGGCAAAACGTCAGAGCAGTGGCGACAAGAGATCAATGAGGAAAAGAATAGGGCCGATCAGTGGGAAAAGAAATTTCAAGATGCTCGAGCTCGAGAAAATGCTTTGGAAAGGAGTTTGTTAGAGTGCCGAAATGAGAAAGCAGGATTAAAGGCCAAGGTGGCAGAGCTAGAAAAGTCACTTCACTCGTACCGTAGTCGCAACTCCATGATCGAATTAAGAGCAAGCTTAAATAAGATCGAAGAACTGAAGGAAAAGGTAGAGGAGCTTGAGGGCGCATTACACAATTCTGAGCTACGAATGGAGCTTCTTGAGAGGAGTAATGATCAATGGCAAGAGCAATTCCATCATTCTCAAAGGCAGATTAGAGACAGAGATTACGTTATGGGCGAAGCTGTGACTCAAGTGCGGGAAGTGGCTGATCATCTGCAAACATTAGCAGTTCAGGCCGATGTATTGAGTTTAAAATATGAGTCAGAATCAAGCCGAGGTCGAGATTTAGCTTGGCTTCTTAGGAAGGTTAAGGCCTTGGGTATAAAGGCGAGGCCGTATATGTAATTTATTTTATGTAAAGAAATTTGCTTTCTAGTTGAGTTTTCTAATGAAATTGAATTCGAATCAATGCCTCTTTTTGCATTCATCTCATACATTTGCATTACATCATATGCAGTAAGTTTCATAAAATGACCCTAATAAAATTAAAATTATGACAGTTACCCTGGAAACCAACAAAAATCTAATCAAATATCACTATGGTACTCGTCGCCAAACAAAAGCAATGGATCAAAGGATGGAAAGATTGGAACAGTTGCAACGAGAGATGCAAGATCAGATGCATGAACGACTGGAAAAAATCCAGCAAGACATGTTAGAATCCCAGAACACTGTGATGAACCAATTAAAGCAGTTATTGGCTGGAGGAAACAACAAAGGAAAAGATCCCGTAGTCGATGCGGGGGAAGATCACGATGACCCTATTTATCCTCCAGGTTTCACCCCAACTAACATCCAAGCACAACCAGAGGTGTACCCACAGAGGGTACCGGTTACCATTAGACCTCAATATCTGGCTAGTGCCTCGGTACCAGTGCATTTTCAAATGGGCTCGGGTTCTAATCCCGGGGATAATCCCACTAATCCTGTGGTCTCGGACCTCGATGACGTGGTAGAAACAGAAAAAACAAGAATGAACCTGCCAAAACAGCTGGAGGACCGATGTAGATGGTTAGAAGAAAAATTTAGAGTCATGGAGAACATCGACTATCATCGCGGGGTTGACGCCAAGGATCTGAGTTTGGTCCCTGATTTAGTACTCCCACCTAAGTTCAAAATGCCGGAATTCGAAAAATATA